>NW_022731299.1:1214673-1217495 GCF_011630105.1 Anneissia japonica | reverse complement strand
TATTATATAAATCATCAAAGGTACATATACAATGTTTAATAAGGACGTGATGAAACATCGTAGGCTACCCTGTAGCTTTTCAACGAATAAAGTCCTATGAAAAATCATTGTGTAATAAAATGCCTCCGACGAGATTCGAACATGCGACCTCTCACTGACAAGGCGAGCGTCATAACCACTAGACCTCGAAGGCTTCATGGTTGAACAGGTCCAAATACCCGTCGGGAACATTGTATTACACAATGCTATGCCTCAAGAGGACTTTATTCGTTGAAAAGCTACAGGGTAGCCTACGATGTTCCATCACGTGCTTATTAAACACTGTATATGTACCGTACCTTTGATGATTTATATTATATTTATTCAACAGTGTTAACGGCTAACTTTCTTCAATATCATATATAATATTTCTAGCCGTATTTTCAGATTTATCTGGCCAAACGCCCTCTTGTGTGTGTGTGTGTTAGTGTGTGTGTATATGTACATATATATATATATATATATATATATATATATATATATATATATATATTTGTGAAACAGTGCTCAGGCCGACCTATCGAACTATACATAATGCATATACAAAATTTTAATTATAGACGTATTCTCACTAAGTTGCGTTTAGGAGTCCTTGAATTAGAAATTGAAACTGGTAGATGGTCAAAAATTGATTTAAAAAAAAGATAGATTTTGCAAACATTGTACATTAAATTTAGTTGAAGATGAGTACCATTTTACTTTAATTTGCCCTTGTTACACTGATATTCGTAAACATTATATATAGAGATAAACTCTAAATCGTCTTTATATATAGATTAATTTGTAAACGTTAAAGAAGAGGAATCTGCAAGAGTGAAAAAAATATGTGGGGGTTCGAACACGAGACCTTCGACTGTCTATGCAGACGTCTTAACCAACTAGGCCATCGAGGCTTTGCTTAGAACTCAAATGCGATTGAAGCATCTAATTCTTTCACACTCGTCATCATCATTATCATCATCATCATCGTCAAAGAAAGGTACATACAATGTAATTACCTTTCTGTGATGATGATATATATTTAATTTAACGGCTATCTAGTGTTATAAATATATATATTAAAATTTAAAATGTATATATATATATATATATATATATATATATATATATATATCTACTGTATTACTGCAAGAGAATTTAGAGTTTACATATCATTATTTACCTATAAAAAGCGTCTCTTCGGAGATCGCGTCTTGTCGTAAATTGCTGTTAAGAAGAGGGCGTATCATACTGATCGCTGCTCTTTGCGGTGGTCTCTTCTTACTCGGTCTCAGACGCCTCATGCATAATGTAAACTCATTAGCTGTCATGAATATTTATAATCAACTGAATGCGGTGCCAGCGGGTCTATAGCCTAGGTTAGTATTTTGTTCCTCAAAAGATTCGCCGTGTAGATACCATTGATGAGAATGATTTGGATGTGAAAGAGAAAATGAGTAAAGAAGGAAGAGAAATTAGTCCTAGGCCTAGGTGACGTCAAAGTAGGACTAGTAGTATATTCAGAGTTAGAGGTAGTGCAAGCAAAACCTAGAAAAGCCTACGGTACGAGAAAGAGACCACATCTAGGCCTAATAATCTGATTTAGATTTGTTGCTGGACATCAAGACGCAAATTATGCACAAGCAGGTTAACGTATTATTATACATCACATACAATAACAATACTAATTAGTGCCTAGGCCTAGGTACAATAATTTATTTCTAGGCTTAAATTATTATTATTATTCATTATTATTATTATTATTATTATTATTATTATTATTATTATTATCATTATTAGTATTATTATTATTGTTATTAAAATGAGGCTCAGAATTATTAAATTTAAAAAAAATTGTAAAGACATTAAAATTATTAAATTCAGAAAAAAATTTAACAGACCCTAGAGGGTGTGTATTCCTCCAAACAAGAATTGGTTAGAACCCAAATAATCTAAATATTATTGTTGTGCTGCAGTGCATGTCACAGTTTCATTACACTTGTGTTGAATTTAGAAAATGTTTGTCAATACTGTGATAATGTGTCTGCATGTGGTACATACATTTAAATAAATGGAAAAAAAATAACCAAAAGCTAAGGAGGGAAGGAACAAAACTTAAAAACTCACAAGCTTGGCAATACCATATACATATAATGGTTTTGCGACCGCTATTATTTATATATAATGAAATGTAAAAGCAGTTATTTATATATAATGAGTTTGAAGTCAATTCGTTGTTTATATATAATAAAATCATTGAACTTATTATATATAAATAATTGTAAGTTACTTTTCATTATTTATATATAATGATTTGTTACCTTTTCATTATTTATATATAATGGAATCAGTTAACTTATTATATATAAATAATTGTAAGTTACTTTTAATTATTTATATATAATGAAACCGTAACCTTATTATATGTAATGTTTGGTTATCCTTTCATTATTTATATATAATGAAATCAGTAAACTAATTATATATAAATAATGAAAACGTTAACGCAATTATTTACATATAATCTTTTATACGTAAATGCATTATATATATAAATAGGCCTAATAGGGGATCTATTCAGTTATATGTTAAACAATTATTTATATATAAATAATTGTGTTAAATAATAAATTTACACTTGGCGCCTCATATCATGCTGTCTAATTCAGCATGATGAGTGTGAAAGAATTAGATGCTTCAATCAGATTTGAGTTGTCAACAAATGGCATAGTTGGTTAAGACATCTGCGTAAGCAGAAAAAGGTCACACTCTCATATTCATCTTCTTTAACGTTATATATATAT
>NW_022731299.1:1195050-1214563 GCF_011630105.1 Anneissia japonica | reverse complement strand
TAACTACACTGTGCCTGAAGCTGGCATTTTGTTAGACTTTACAGCACACTTCCGGTAAATATTAGTACTCATGAGTGACCTTTAGAATGTAATACCATTCACTATTCGAATACAAAAGTATAAAAATGTATACATTCACAATTAACAAATCCGTTTAAAATATCGATCAGCACAATGATAATCGCTTTTATGCAAACGTGGCAAAAGGCCGGTTTGCAAAGGGCCTCGGTGGCAACAGGCCTGGGGTTGCAAATGGCCAGGTGGCAAAAGGCCGGGTGGCAACGGACCTAGGGTGACAGAAGTCCAGGGGTGGCAACAAGCCTAGGTCTAGATGGCAAAAGTTCGGATGAAAAAAGGACAAGTGGAAAAAAGGCTGTTTGGCAAAAGGCCAGGTGGCAACAGGCCACAATCCCCGTAATCTTCACACCATTTTCAATTCAATTGGTTTTATAGCTGTTTAGTTTACTGGTTTGCTTAAAATCTAGGTCTGTCTTCATGTTAAGGTTGAGGCATTATTCCCAGAGGTGAGTAATGAGAAATCTTTTGACAAGGGTGGAGGATTTATTAGGAAATCGTCTGCATCTGTATTTTTGTGTGGGTTACCCGCCAGGTAATTTCCAACATAGGGTAAAACATTTAATTCAACACGATTGGAGATAATTTTTCATTCCTGAACCCCTGCTAGGGGCTGAATATTGTTGGGTTTTTGGAAGTGGGAGGGTAGGGTGGGAGCTGCCAAACCTTAGGAACCTTGTTCCTCCTTGGCTTCGCCCTCTTTCTCTATTTGAGGAAATATATATATTATTATTAGGCCTACTATATTAATATCCATCGCAACTGTAGCTGTGTGGAAAAAAAATAACTTCCATTGTAAACTTATATTCTGTTTTGCTGCCCTCTAGTACCTATAATCTTTTGAATTCAATAATATTAGTGGCAGTAATAACAATTTAAACTTTTTTGAGCAAGTTTATGAAGATATTTAAATTATGAAGTATCTTACTTAGATTGGCCCCCATTATGTTCGCCCATCCAACATTTGTACAATATTCCATTGACAAATTACGTGTAAGGCCAGCTACCATAAAATCTACATAATATCGATTAAATGTCATACCAATATTTTCACACTGTATTTTAGGCTAGTCATTTGAAACTCACTATGATCTATCACAAAGGAAAGATTGGTTTTTGTGGTATTTCTGGAAACATTTAAACTTTTCTGACATTTTCTCTGAACGCACTTAGTTAGACATATTACTCAACAGTTTATAAATCACCATATACTTGACTTCGTTGTCATGTTTGTCACACGTGGTACCTTTACGTCTTGCTAAAACATCCAATTATTAATCGGCTTTCTTGTTTTCATAGCAACTGAAGTATAAAGGATATTGTGCAGTGGGTGCAACAGACAGATTAGACATTTTAAATGGTACTTTCAAGTTAGCAAGGTAAGAGTTTGTAACCTACTCATCATACGTTTAGTGTTAACTTGAACTTTATCTAATGTAGCACAAGTCATGGTCATAAACAGATCCGTAGGTATCTACGGCTAGAATGAATAAAGCGCCCTCTAGAAAAAAACATTTATGCAAAAGCATGAAAACATTATAAATCATAATTTAGGCCATTATGATATAATCATACATACACTTGATAAATTGTGTGCGGAACTTGACTTCTAAATGACTTTTAAATTATACTTTGGTCTTTATTGTTATCAATTTGCCTACAGCAGGATTACTAATGGGACAATCACTAATCATTAAAAAGGTTCACATGTACTTATAATGTCTATATTTGAAGTTTAGCTTTTTCATCAGTGCACACAAAATGCAATAAAAATCTCTGGATATTGACATGAAATATTATCTAGTGAGCAATGTGTGTTTAGGATGTTTATATAACCTGTCATCAGAGTTGCATATTGAGCATTCTGTAAAATGATGGCTAATAATTATTATATAATATAATGATTTGATAATTATCACCTCTAGAAGCCAATTAGTGGTTTCAACAGCGTTAATACACTCATTAATGACATTGACATTCCGGTAACTATACCCAGTGATAGTTTAGGTGTGATGATCTAGTAATTTGTACATTTATCTTAAAACATTTGTAGATTTGTAGAAAATCAGGTGAATATTTTCCATAATATTGTTGATTGTCCGTAGTGAATTTAACATCGCAATAGTTATTTTATAAGAACAGCCAGTATTTCTATCGAGTAGCAAGTTTTTTTCCAATATAATTCATAATATTAAACCAATCTAAGTTGACTTATGTTCTCGAAAGTTCAGGGCCGGCGATTACGATGTTTACCAAGCGGGAATGCATACACTGTAGATTTATTATGTATATGTATTGGATGGGTTAGGAATATTGAGTTGAATTGTCATTCTATCTTTTCCTCCAGTCTTCAATCAAACATCATTTTTATTCATTCTTGCTACTGTGTCATTCTTGCTAGTAGTCATAGTCTGGTAAATGATAAATTTATTCTGACAGTCGTGAACAACTGCACTGAAATTCCATTTAAAGCACTGCCCTCTCTGGCCTGTTTTGTGGAAAATGATTGTTTTTCTGTCAAGCGATATATAATTGAGCTGGTCGCAACAACCAAATGATTTACATCGAATAACATATGGAGCACTTAATTTAATTTAAGCAATAAGGAATTATTTTGAAACTATCATAGTGGAAATTATACTGAGCCCTTTTAATAATTATACAAAATACTTTTATAGGCCCACTTAAAAACTAGATATTCCGGCTTGTATCACTATAGTTATGATGAAGTGTGGAGTTCATCGTGGAGTATTGAATGTAGCTGAGAAAGGGTGGGCGTGCATTCATTTTCTAATTTGATGTCAGTTTTACCTGAGACAATTCTTTATAGAGACTACTCTATAACAGTTTCTGTTGAAAATTTTCTACCGTATGGTCCGACTTCTGCAGTGACATTAAATGTCGCACATGAAGTGTTAGCTTAGTTTCCTTAAAATCACTACAGGCCATCTTGCTAGAGATTTTATGGAAAAGCTCGATTGGTTATCACGCCGAATACTATTACCAGGCCTAGAAAAAACCCAAGATTATAGACTCAACTTTTATACACAATTTTTACGGTTTATTTACGGAACAATCCATCGTTTGAGCAACTAGGCCCTATGCATTAGTTTTCACTTTAAACATAATATCTTTAAACGCCTTTATTCTCTTTATATACAAACAACGGAAATTTAATTGATGTTCATCGGCAGATGATTGGTCAGTGGTTGAGATTCGTCGCCGACAAGTCGGGAAGATTGAAACTGGTTCAACCTTTCTTATTGCGTCGAGACAGCTACGTAGTTTGTTAGCGATACAGTAGTGCAGCGATTTTATAGAAAACAAGATTTGCCATGACATTATTAAATGACCCAGATTAAAATGATATTTGTTCTGCGCACACAGTGACAGGCCTAAACAGCACATTTCTACTATGCCTACTAAACAATTTAATAGGCTATCCAACTACGGGTTTTGGGAGGTAAACAAAATGAGGTGCAACAAGGATCAGTTACAATTCCGGTGAATGTGTCATTTATAAGCTCTGAAATAGCGTTGCCGTTCTACTTTTTAATAAGAGCAGGTTTGAAAGATTGATACCGTGTTTAAAAGCTCGATTATTCGGCGTTCTTTAGAAGAAACAATGCAATAATGTTCTTTTCCCGGTAAATTTTGAATCGTTTGAAATGTTTTACTTAGGTCTCAGGTTTACCAAAAATAGTGACAATGTGAAACCTACGGTAGCCATTACTCTCCCTTATGTATTTTAGGACAGGTCTTGTTGCATTTTAATAAAATTTTATCTTTTAATAATTTTGTATTTCGTACATTTTGTAAATCTGCATCACCTTCAAAGTAGTCTCACGAACTGTAGATCACTTGTTAGAAAGTTCGGGATTATCAACAGCCAAAGTGTGCTCATATTGAATTACAGGGCAAAACTGTCAATTTAAGAAATCATAACTTACGTCATTCATACGCAACGTTGGCCTTTTCACTAGATCCGTGTTGTTTCAAATATAAGATTTTTGAAACCACTTTTAACGATCTGTTTCGCATATTGATCTTACTTATCGCCTGGAGATATTGAGAGACCATTAGTGATATCGATTTAGCCAGCCCTGAGCCAGCCGCTTAATCCTTAATTTGATTTCAATTCCCTAACAATCCGTAGCTCAGCATTCTAATTGCTAATCGTAAATATATACAATTATCAGCAATTGTTTTTACAATTTAAGAAAAGACAAAAATAGCCTGATTAGGATGTAATTATTGTCCTTGTATTTATTGTGCTGCTTAGTAGGAAAAATGCATATTAAAATTAATTGTATTGTAGGAACTAAAAATGATAGCACCAACTTTAGCATCGGCGTTGCCATTCTTTGGTTAAATTAGTAAGTTAAATAAATGAATAAATGAAATAAAAACAAAAAACAAAAAACAAAAAACAGACCATCAGCTTTTAACTAGCATGATGATGTTTCGGTAGTATCAAAGCGCCCTCTATACTTTTATATGAAGTCGGTCATATCTTAGCAAAATGAGCGTAAGTTATTATTATTTTTCTAAACCTGTTGGAGTACTCGTTGACAAAATGTTAAGATGCGGCATTGAATCATTGAATTTAATATTAAGACTGACAATTACCTGAGGCACCATGCTCCATGACCGGTATATTAGCTAAACTGTCACAGATCATTACCGGTATCGTACACGATACCAAAAGAGAGCAACTAGTCACCGAAGCTTCATAGTATTGATTTCTATAAAAATGAAGCTCCTGAAATGAACGAAAGCTTTTATATAAATTAGATCACATTGAAGAACCTTATTAATACAATAAATAACAGTTATCAAGCAAAATAATTGGGACATAGCCTGCTTTCCCTATTTCATTGCCTTTCTTCCAATTACAACTTGATAATCAGGTTATTGAAACAATTTATAATCGTGATAGTAAGATCTGTTCACCCAGATTTTGTGAAAAGCAAAAATTTAAAATTATGGAACGCTTACAAATGTGTAAGTACAAAAACCTCAATCAATAGGGGAAACATTTAATTTTTATTGAACAATCAGGATGATTAAACCCAGCTCTAGTTTGAATTACGTCACTATTTAATTACATTTTGATTATCTTTACTTAATTATTAATACTAATTTTATAGCTCCATGATCCAACCGAACTTAACCAAGGAAGACTAAGCTAACTCTTTTTGTAGTGTAATATTTCAATTTTCTATTGGGTACGACGCATTTGAGCTACTGGAACGCCTATATAATTTATGAAGTATGTGTGATATGATCCCTTCAATACAAATAAAATAATACTAACTATGTCCAGATAATCTGTTGTGGGTAATAGAATGCTCTAGGCGGAGCCTGGGAGCTTTTAACTAAGGGGAACACAGTAGGCCTACGTAATAAACTCTTGTTGTAGGCCGCCGACCTTATTACAGCATGTGTAGTGTGACCATAATATTATTATTTAGCTAGGCCGGGTAGTGATGATGGAATACAAAAGAGTGCAATTTAGGCCTGTTGATTTAAACAAATCTGTTTCGCATTGTTCCGGAACTATTTATTTATGTTTTTACCAGACCATATGCGCATCCTATAGTCGATTAATAATTTATATTTCCATTTCTATGTACAAACTTTTAACAGCAATTAGCATAAGCTTGCTTTTAGTAATCCCGAAATTTAGGAATGTTGTGCTATTTATTTTTTGGATTGGCTTCTTTTGTCATTTGTTATGTTTGCAAAAATGAATAAAAACAAAGTATCATTTGTTTCCATGCGTTTAATTTATATAGTGTGAAAAAAGTGTTAAGAAATAGCTGACAATTTAAACTATCATTGTCAGAACAAATAAATTAAAAACATTTCTCAATGACTGGTAAATAAATTGTTGGGCACCGCCCTTCATCATTGCTCATCGCCGCATTGCTGATATTTACTGAATACTTTAGATTACATCAATAGGCCTACGCTTAAAGGAGAAGTTTACCAATTTCATATAATTTGAGAACTGATGTAGCGTATTCAGTTACACAATATCCCATTTTCGAAATTCTCCTTTAAGTATGTCTAGGTTACCAGTTTCATCTCATTTATTTTAAATAATTTTACCAATGACGATATACTGATATTGCATTATGTAAAGGGTATTGTCTCAAGAAATCGTGTAATCGCGTGGCTTTTAATAATTATTTGAAACTCTTAGATTCATTAAGTATGTTTTGAAAGCATTATTAGTAATTATACTGACAGAACGTGGCAGTATGAGAAATGTTTCTGTGCACATCCGTGCACTGTTTTGACAAGTGGTATAGTGTTGTAATAATTACTATTATATTGACCATAATTATTGCAAAATGAAACATAAATATTTAACACAATGTGTTCACGTGTTTTACCTCTAATACTTATATTGGACGATCGATCTGAAGATAAGCATATTCAAAAAATAATTCAATTCAAAAATAACAATTATTTCCTTCAAAACGTGAATTACAATCTTCATTGAAATGTAACAAATAAATAAGATTAGTATTAAAGGGGGCACAATTCCGAAAAGCAGAGCTTTTGATGGATGTGCCCAAAACATTTAACAACACATAATAATAATGGTAATAGAGCATTTCAATATATAGATGAAAAATTATCATAAAAATACATACATAATTGGAATTATAAGAGAAAAAATTAAAGCTACTGTAGTAAATAGTAGTAATAGTAAAAATATCAATTAACATATATAGGCCATATGAAAAAAATTATTATTGCGGATTAAATAATTTTTCACTTTAGAAATAAAGATTTGTTTTGGATGGTGAATCAGTGATGTTTAGAGGTCCAGTCTATCTTAATATTATGTTGAAATGAAGTTTTTTTGTGTTCAGGAATGTGGAGTTTATTTGAGATTCTGGTACTAAAGTCATGTAATTCGTTATTAGGTGCAAATATAGAACATAAATGAGATGGAAGAATGGAGTTTTTATATATAAAAGAACATTGTTGAAGTGTATTAAGATCTTTAAGTTTTAATAGTTTTAGAAAATGAAATAAGGGATCAGTACTAATTCTTGGTGGGACGCCAGAGATTATTCGTATGATTTTCTTTTGGAGTGTTTGAAGTTTATTTAGATTAGGTGGAAATGTGTTACACCATACAATATTGCAGTTTGACAAGTATGGGAGAACAAGGGAACAATATAGCGTGCGGAGAATATTATTGGGAAGAAATGATGCCAGTCTATATATTATACCAATATTTTTTGCAATTTTGTTTTCAATTTCATATGTGGGGTTTCCAAGATAGACGACTATCAATAGATACTCCCAGGAATTTAGAGTGATCAACCAAAGGAAAAACATAATCATTAAGTTTGATCTGCAGTTGACCTAGTTCAATTGGCATTTGGGTACTCCTAAACAATACATAGTTACACTTCTTTAAGTTTATAGTAAGGCAATTTGCCAGAAACCATTCGGATACTTCTCCCAAACTTGCATTCACTATACGAAATAATGATTCTAAATGTTTATTTCTACAAAATATAGTCGTGTCATCTGCATATGAAAAGAAAGATAATAATGCTGAAGAATTATAAATATCATGTATTATAAAAGAAACAAAAGGGGCCCAAGAGAGAGCCCTGTGGGATGTGAGCCACCATACCGCATACAACTTTGTATCCGTGTAATTTCAAAAAGCATTCTATAAAACACCATACTGCGTTTATATTTAATGAATTGATACTCAACTCATTTGGGCTACCTATACGTTATTTGGGCACAAATTAATTATCATGCTAAGGCTTAAAACAACAACATCCCTTGTAATTAGAATGGAGATGAGCGTACGATTGTCCTTTTGGTTCGACGAGCATCATTATCATCAAGGCAAGTATCCCTTATATTTTAAGATCTCTAGGTCTGCACTTTAAAGGTAAACATCGTAATGTTGTAGAACATGTTGCCTATCATACAATTATTATTTACTTGCCATTTACCACTGTTATGATTAGATTCTTCACATGGTCGTCTCTAAACGCGTGGGCGATCAGACACGATGATGGCAATACATCACTCTTAAACGCAGGTTGTTGACGCATTTAGTACTTTTCGCATGAAGAAGGTAAACATACTCTGAAGCTGTTTCACAATTACCAAATAGGTGTTTCATATCGTAGATTTTTTTGAGCCGGTACAGCAGTAGCATCATTTCAAAGGTAAGGTTGTCAAAGTTGATGTCTCTGTCGGATATTAGGTACATTTATACAGTATTTCCTTTTCTTTCCATCAGAGGTAGTTTTAATATAGACTAATATATACTATGATAATGATTAATCTACCTGATAAAATATGTTCCATAATGTCCGAGGTACTAACATATTATTGTACACACCTTGGATTCAAATTACTTTCAATCGTATCGAATTTCTTCCAATTGCGTCTAAATTCAACTCAACGCCCTAATACATGAAATAAAATCTAAACCGCTTTGAGCTAATACCATATGAACTAATTCTTACGTGGTTATATTTTAATTCTTTGTGTAATACTTTAGACCTATTAGTAGTACTTTGATATGCACAAATACACAATATTGTTTCCAATATTTTTGCATGCCAGAATACCGGTATCTTCAATTTTATCTCAAGTTTAGTCCAATTTATTAATATTAATAATAGGCCTAATTCAGGTAATCATATTTTAAAAATTATAGACAAGCCTGTTGATTTCAAAACAGCACATTTGAAAAACACCAGGAATATAATTTGATCTTACAAGTAAATAATAATTATTATTATTGATCGTCTTGTGATGTTTTATTACCTCGTTGATGTGGCTGTCAATGGCCCTGCTTCCATCGTTCAGTTTCGTAAAAGAGGTCATCCCCAGCAAAAAAAACAAAAAAAACAAAGGTTATTACTATATCTTGAACTGTGTGGTTAGGTACGGTATGTCAGGAAGTGATATTTGCACAACGTTGCAGCAATGTTACATACGGTACATTATTTTAGTTGTGAAATTATGCCTACATATAAAATACGTTCAACAAAGCAAACAAAACGTTTTTTTCACTAAACTGCAACGTTAATTTAATGTATACTTGCCATTTAGGCCCATAAATTGATTACGAGCTTATGAAAGTACTGGCATGAAAGCTATCATGAATGTATGAGGTGAATGTCTGTTGATCATCTCACGGTAAAACCCCATATTTTATAGCTCTATTAATGAACTTAAAAGAGCTGTCTTTAATGCATTTCTTCTGATGTTACAGCAAATCCTAAACGCATCTGGCCCTAGATACAGTTCAAATGAGCATCTACCGCACTGGTACAGGTATTTGGCTGACTAATAGGACAAAGTAGATGAAAGTCCGCACATTAATTTAGCAATTCCATTGTTTCTGCATTAGGACTTCAGATGATGTCCTCAACAACATTAGTATTTCCAGACATACGATAGAACATCTCTTGATATCTATCGGCATAATAAAGCAGCTGGCAGCAATCCCATCAGTATTTATATTCTATTTTCCTGCTTTATCCATACCCTTTACAGACGTGATATGCTCTATATAAAAACTAGCATGTTCTGATTATTTGAAAGCGCAATTATCACCCGAATTCATAAGAGAGCCAGTGAGATTACAGACATTTATTTGCGTCTCACTCGTCACTCATTATTGGAATTTATTCTTATGAATCTCAAAATAGTAAATTGTATCTCCTCTCATGGTTGAACACAAGCGATCCCTGAGATCTATCCTGCTCTTATGAGAAAAAAACATACACCAATGTATTATCTTATTCTTTTCAAAACAACGTGTTAAGGTTTATCATGATCTAGTGTTTGTGCCGACCAAATTTCACTTACCCGCAATGCCGTAGCCAGCTATTGGGACAGTCCCACAATTTTTCTATTGGGTCCACAATTGGGTCTAACTATGCTGTTTTATGCACAAACTGAGTCCACTTTTTGAAAAATGGGTCCAGATTTCTCATATTTTGGGTTCAGGTTAGCTTTTAAGAAAATGGGTCCAAGTTTTTTTTCACATTTTTGCGTAAAATGGGTCAACTTTTTAGAAAATGGGTCCACATTAGTTGAATTTATGCGTAAAGTTGGTCCACCCATATTGTCCCGCTCTGTTTGAAAATCCTGGATACGGCATTGCTTACCCGTACGTAGGCCTATTTAGTTACTGATTAAACACTCTTACGAAAGGTGGCTCCTGGTACTTTATTTATTTATTCAACCATATTTCGAGAGGTTGACCCATTCAGCGTGAGCTAATTTTAAGGGGCCCTCGACAATACAAGAACAAATTTACAAAAAACAAACATCAACGAGTTAAAAGATTATTTACAAAAAAAATTGAGATGATAAAATTCAACAAAATACAAAGGGAAAACAATCAGTTTAAAAGTAAATAGAAATAAAGATTAAATTGTACTATTATAAAATACATAACTTTTAAATTTAGTTTTAAAATTGGAAAATGTGCTATAGTTTCTTATAGAAACGTCAAGAGAGTTACAATATTTGGGACCTTTATATTTAAAAAAATGTTTAAAAAGTTCGCATTGTGATCTTGGAACGACAAGGTCCCCTTGTACTAGTGGAGTGGCTTCTAATTGTATATAATTGTATGTCCGACATACGCTAACAATTGTTCGTTTTTGTAATGTGTCTGTGTTTGACTGCATCATAATTGTTATGATGATGTCATTAAATGTTATTGGTATTGGTATTTGTATTGGTGAGAAAAAAGTGTATGATTCTCATCTGACATATTTTAATTGTCAAAGGCGTGAACATTGTAATTAATCCGGAGTTCAAGGTCAATATATATATATATATATATATATATATATATATGTATATATAAATGCATATATATATATACATACATATATACATATATGTACATATACATACATATATACATATATACATATATATACATATACATATATATGTATACATATATATATATACATATACATATATATATAATGTGTGGGTGTGTGTGTGTGTTAGTATTATGTAACCATATTACATACTGTGATTTACTTATATTTACCTACATCAGTGATTTTATAATATGCTAATGTTCATTATCACTTTCTTCATCACTATCACTGTCTGATGAATCAGAAACAATCGACAAACGTATGCAAATACCTTAGTCAATTTGTCTATGTATATATACATACATAGGCCTATTTACTGTAATAAGAATAAGAAAAATTTACCTGACCGTTTTCAAGAACTTAAAAGTCTGAAAGACATTTCTGAAGCCTGGAAGCTCAGTTCCCGCCAACTAGTACGGTATTCCCCTCTCTTTATTTGGGTTTTTTTAAAAGTTATTTTAACCCCTCCCCCTGCCCCTGTCTCTTATACACATCTAGATATATACACATATATGCATACATATATACATATACACACATATATATATACATATATATACATAGGCCTATACACATATATATATATACATATATAATTTATGTTTTCATTGATAAGCAGAAAAACTTTATTTGAATTAATATATATATATATATATAGAACACTGTATTTACCTTTCTTTGATTATTAATATAGATTATATACTGGTATATATATTAAGTATATATACTAAATATATATATTATTGTAATATATGGAAAATTATTATAATTTTAAGATACCGAAGTTTTAAATTAGAACTACTGTTTCCATAGGTTATGCTTATTGTTGGTGTTTCTGAACCGTGTTATCTATATTATTAACGGATTCTTTAAGCAAAATAATTAAATCAAAACAGAATCTCATAAAAAAAAAATATTATGCATTATGGTTTAAAATATAATACATTATATAACACTCTAAACCATAATGCTGACATAAAAATGACTATGTCTCTAAAACGTAGGCTATTCTTAGAATTCTGAACTATAATTGAAACGCTATTAAATGAACACTCCTGTCGAGTATTCATGCTAACAAGAAAAGTCCAACAGTCCAGTATAGAATCAAGGACTTTTTTTCAATACAGAACATGTGTTTTTCTCATGTACTTAAATAATGCTTAATCCTCTGCCATTTCATCCAAAATACATGTAAAATGCCTGCGCACTCCTATTTCATTTACGTTATTCATTTTTCAGTTTTTAATGATTGTAACGACATCTAAATGAGTTTTCCAAATGGAATATAAGCCTGATCATTTCCTAAACTAATGTGTCATGCGTTATTAGCCGCTTTAAAGACTTATACTTTATAGTAAAAATTTAAAAAAATTAATCATCCATATCTCACCAGTTTATTAGCTATACGCGCGCCAATACCGTATGCTGCAAAATTATGCACATAGAAATGTCCCTTTATTAAGGAGTACCGTACGTTAATAACTGTTTTAAATGCAAATGTGAATGCACAGAAAATAAAAAATCGATAAGTGATCGACGGGATTATTGTCTCCCAACCAAAGATTTACTTATAAGCTGGAACGATGAAATCAAATGAGTCGAATGTCGTTATAAAATTGGTGCGTTTACTGTTTGAATTCGATTCATGGCTTTCAAGAATACATGTTTATTGACCAGAACCAATAAAGCATGTCTGTGATAATAAACAAAATGAATGCTTACAGTTTTATAAAATCACAGATATACATAATGTTACATGTCGTTTTCACCTAAGCTTTCATACACGTGGCTAATGTGATATCCCACAGATGATAGTGAAGTGAAGATTAATCGCATCATCGGGTTTTTTTTAAATATTAATTTATGGGTTGAAAATAACGCCGTCGTCATACGGTACATTATGGCTATTGATTATGTCATGGATTTTGTAACTATTATAAAATCTACTGTACAAGAATGTAGTTCAGTGGCAGCGCTAGGATTTCCCCGATGGAGGGGCCAAGGTCAGCGCTGGGGGGAGGAGGGTGGGGAATGATTCCCCGACGAGAGCAAAGTGGGCGTGGTCGGACGTCACTGAAAACATTACGAAAGTGGTCCAGGTGGCGAATCCCCCCAAAACCTAAAATTATGACAATTTAGGGGTTTCAAAAGCTTATGTAATCAATTTTAGAGTTTACTACTATGTAGAAAATACATATAATTTTTTTTTCTGCCCAGTGTTTTAACCCCTCCCCCCCCCCTCATTTAGCGCCGCCATTGATCTAGTTCTAGCCTAGTGTGTCTAGATTTAATCACACCGGACGAAACAAAATAGATTAAACAAAATACTATATATCATATTTATAATGTTCATATAGGCCTACCTGATGTGACGAAACACAACCTAAAGAATTTTGCAGTTGCAGTCAGATTAAAATTGAAGAAAGGGAACCGATTGAATATGAAGCAATTGTAAAATTTTCTTCCGCCTGTGAGCATGCTCTTGTGCTAGTGCAGCTTATTCTTGTACAAATTTCCTCTTTTCCCTTTTGTTAAAGCTAGATTTATTTCACGATCGCCATTTCTCAAGAGCAGGTCTTCTGTGGTTAGCCAAGTGATCCCGTTTCCTTTTTTAAGCCATCGAAGTGCAGCTTGGCAGCGAAAGAGTGTTGGTGACCTCTGAGAGTTTTTGCATTTTCATTTTTACCTCCATGTTCTGTATATTTCAGTTTTGGTTGGATACAATATTTTATTTTGTGGATCTTCAACAAACTGTTTTAGTGACTGGCTTCACAATACACCAAATAAAGAACAATAATTAACACAAGTTTTAGGTATTAGCACTAACCAAATACAAACAAGAGGTCATTTCTTAAAATATAACACTAAGTTTAAAGTGATAGGGTTTTGCTTTAGGCGAATTCAATACCACCGTCTTGTTGATGGGATATGAAGAGTTCCAAATTTCTGGTGCAAAATAGGCTATGGCCCCAAACTTTGATTTATTAGGCCTATTAGGTACATAGCTAAATGTTATAAAATATAATTCACGATTGGCATCATTACAATACGACTCGATATCTAAGTATTGACCTAGGCCTACATATATAAATATTTTGAAAATGTTACGGCGACGGCATACATTATCGTATGGTATGCGTGTTGGCATTCACTTTAATCGCGTCTTAAAATTATATATATGATATAACTCGTCATATTACAGTATTTAAAGGGGCTGTCAAACGGAGATGACGTCAAAATCGCGTATATCACTAAATTTTCCGTCATCGCGCGTCTAAATGTCTACGTCTACGGACGTGCTACATCAGAGTCAATCAAGAATGGATACTGTACTTCAGGAATTGCACCTTTCAAATAGGCAGACAATTACGAATGAATACAAACTCTAAATAAATTATGTCAGTATATTATAGGAGTACGCCTCTATGAAAATTCCAGTTATTATTAGTAGCATATCGACTTCGAGAAACGTCTCTACATGGTAATTGATTACCGCTCAAACGGTTCATCCACTTGTGTGGGAAAAGTAATCGGTTCTGTCCTTTTCGGAGTACTGAAACGCTACATAGTGTTCTTAACACACTTAAGAAGATATTTGCTCTATTTGGGTAGGGGTTAACTTAATTGAAATGCAACAGATATAACAGAAACAGCGTTAAGTGCACAAACAGAGTACTTGACATCGATATAAGCAGTAGCTTAAACTCGTTAACTATTCATATGGCAACTTGACGTTTGGCGCTATTATCTTTCTTAGCCGCTCAGGAGATGACTTCCCAGCTGGACACTGAGAACTATGACTTTCTTAGCCTAGGCAAGGTGCTATTAACTGTGACTTACTTAACCTAGGTAGTTTTTATTGGCCTGTATGAATTTTTATCAATTACGTTAATTAATTTTCTCGGTTTTGTTTAGCATTAAGTTAAACATTTTATTTATAAACTGTGTTTCTTTATATGCCTACTTTTAAATTTACTTCATTGTCTGTAAAAAATGTTAATTTGGATGCACCACTATTATTGTTGTGTGTGCCACCGATCTTAAGGTGTTATTCCTAATAAATTGATTGATTGATTGACCTACATTAAACGGCGAGATTACTTCAGTTCCATTATTGATTAACCTAGGCGATCGAAAGGGAACTACCGTACTTTATATAAGTTATACAATAGTGTGTATGTAACTATTGTCTGATCATTATTATGGCTTAGGGACAGGAAATCATATAATAAATAAGGAGTAATTCTAGAATAATTTAGGCTTTATGCATTCAACCCAGAACACAAGATTGCAAGCTTCTTATCCCATATCAATCTCTACCATTCTAAAACTATTGATAATAATTTAACATAAATAAAAATTAGTATGGTGATTGCACATACATACTATTTACACGATAAATCCTCTATTTAACTTTTATTTATACCATCAGCGTGGTTCCACCCAATAACTGATTCATTAATGTGTTCAAGTCAGATTATTTTAGCATTTTATTTTAATACGTGCATATCTTTATAACCTTCATATACAGGACGACAATACAATGGATATCTGTCATTTTAACAAAAATTTCTCTGACATAATTAGTCTTTTTATTTGTTTTTTAATGCTCTTTTTAACTTAAGAAATTGTCATTTTACTATATTATTTTATGTATTGTACGTTTTTATACTATACTCTGTCTTAATGTACGAATGTACAGTGTTATTTTAATGTTTTTTTTTGTGAACGCACCACTTGATAGTGTTTGCCACTGTTATAAAAGTGTACTGTTCAATAATGTTATTTATTATACAAACAATAAATAATAATAAATAACAAATAATAAGTAATAAATACCGTAATAAATAATAAATAATCATAAATAATAATGATGATAATAATAATAATAATGATAATAATGATAATAATAATAATAAAGTTATTTATTATTACAAACGTTTTTTTTCCCCGGTTTTTTTTGACAGCATGCACATAATGACGTACATTAAGGCTTCTACAGTTACTATAAATCAATATATAATAAGTTCAGAATTAACAAAACTACCATTTTTAACCACGTTTTCAGTAAAGTAAACGAGAACACATGCAACACACGCCACGCATGCGCAACAGAGTGCCACCGACAATCATCAGACAGCGTTGCGTCATCTAGAAAAGGATCTGTTCGTCGGCCGATATTGTACGACGCAGTGATCGCCTGGCTTTAAATAGACACTGGAAGATTAATTTTTTAATGAAACTTGCTTCTCATAGAAAATAATAGGCCTAATATATATAGGTGTAATTTTGCCCTACCTGACGTGGAAATGTGCTGAATATTCAGTACGTTTGAAAACAATTGCGAAAAAAAATCGCAAGTTGTTCTCGGGTGGGACTCGAACCCACGATCTCCACATAATATATAATGACGATCTCCAACGGAAGTTGAAGCTGACCTTACTAATCCTGCGAGCTACAGCGCATGCTACGAAAGAAGTAAACAACACACCGCGAAAGTATGAATTATGATATAGCCTGAAGCATGTCATCCCCATACTTCGGTTTGGGTGCTGGCATGGTATTCAAATTTCACTTCTTTTTATTTTGTGGTTTTGGTTTCCGTTCCATCTTTACACTTGCCTGATAGCGCTTAGAGACTGTTTGTATTTTGCGCTCTATAAATTAATAACCATTAACCATTAACCATCCTGTCGGTTTAATTTTTTCTTCGTCCCGAATTTCGCGCGGGCGAGCGATCAAACCAACGAAGACGTCAATTTGGGTCACCGGCGGGTCCTGACTAACACGGTATTGCGTTGCAGCTGAAAAGTGTACCACAAAACACGAGTTTTCGGAACGCCAACCATAATATAACGAATGCGTGTTAAAACACGTATTTTTATAACGCATTCCACCGTGTTTTTTTTTTTTTTTTTTTTTTTTTTTTTTTTTTTTTTGGCTCGTTTCTGCTTGGAAGAAAACACGTGTTTTTTTAATAACCGTTAAAAATCATGTGTTTTTTGCTCAGTGTACAAAATTTCTTGTACGTTCGTTCAAAACTGGCGACGCTGGACAATTTTTAAAGTTATGGTAACAAGAACAAAAACAAGAACAGCAGTGAGGCTCTGGGGTCAGCGCATTTCGTTAACCCAAAAATATATAAGCGTACACACAAGAGCAGGTTTCTGAACCTTAAAGACAAAAAAGTTGTGTGAGGAAAGGAATAAGACGAGAATGTTAGCTATGTCATATTATACGTCTGCAAGCTGAAAATAACGAAAACTTTGTGCAATAAACATGAAATACATTATATAATGATGATGATAATAATAATAATAATAATAATAATAATAATAATAATATAAAATATATTGATACGTCATTTGTCATTGGAGAAACCTGTAGAACAAGTATGAAATCGTTATGTTCGTCGACTAACGCTTATTCGACACATCTCATATGGCATCAATAGATATACGCAAGAGCAACGACAAATACATTCTACTTGAGTTAATCGACAATTAATAAGAGCAAAATGTAAAGTAAATCGTACGAGTACGACCTTAAAAGTCGATGCTATATGACAGAGAATTATGTAAATTTTACCACGATTCTCTATCGAAGACAGCTGTCAAGGTGCCGTTAAAATGTATTATGCGGGAAATGGATTTAACGAGAGCTTTTTCGAAAATGAAGAATTGCTGAGTCGATGGGCTTACATAGATTTAGAAGGTATCAAAACTGTATTTCCCGGAGGAATTTCTAATCACTTAGTACTTCTGCGTGAAATTTTCTGATGGTTCCAATACTAAAGCTTTAATTTGCATCAAAACACGAGTGGCATAGCAATCATTTCTGGCAAAGATTAACCGTAGGAGTGGCACAATTGCGCAATTTAATGTCATAACATGAATGATTAATCGCAATTGCATTGTAGTTTTATGACGAATGTTGCTATAAATGCCGGGCACTCACTGTGTCGTACAACGGTCGTGGGGCCGTCGTACGATGAATCCAACTCCGCTCCCTGTGAGTGCCAGACGACGTGACGCAGTCTGTTGATTGTCGATGGCAGTCTCAACGGATCGTCATTAAAAACGATCCGTTGCGCGCGAGTCGTTTTGTTGCGTTCTCTATAGAGAATCGTTCTGCCAATGACCGTTGGGCGCATGCAGTGAGTGCCCGGCTTCAGCCCTCTTGTAGTTTCAACTGCGCATGACTTTGTCGAAAATTAAGGCATATAAGTATTTAAACAGTTGTATTGTCTGAAATAGTAATCGAATTGGCCTACTGCGTTTTACGCCAAATTTCTTTAAATTGAATGGGTACGGACTGGCATTTGTGCTGATATTTTATTAACCAATACCCACATGGATAAGCTTCTCTGTGAGGGTATGGTAACAGGTAAACTAGAAAAGGCCAATTTATTCTATTTGATTAAAAAAACATTTCTCAAATTTTAAATACGTTCACGTAAAATTATTCAGGATAAAAAATGCATTGAGGTGTACAATTTTGAACCTTAAAAGCATGATAACTCGTAACGACGGTAAACTCGCGCTAAGCTACTACCTGGCCGGAATAACATGTATGTACATTAATAGTATTTAATAGTTAATTTCTTACTTATCCTAGCAAAAAATTCTCTAAATCGTCCCTCGGTTTTTTGTTTTTTTTTTCATTTACTTATCCAGCTGAATACATTAAAGACATTCTGTAAGTAGATGCTTAATTCAAATGAAAAAAATGTAAAAGAGGACGCATGCTAAGAACAGTTTGCAAGTGTCCCGTGTTACATCGTGTGAAAGCCCACTGATTTGATGTTTTTGTTTTAATTTTAACATGATATTGAGAGAGTAGACTCTGCCGGGATTTCAACCCAAAACTGCTACCACTGGTATCCTACCATTGATTTTCCCATTAGCTCATCACACATTCTCCGTGCACAGTACTCAGCTGATACAATGATGATATTAGTATTTGGTTGTCTGTCCATTTGGGATAAAATATATGTACATGACGTTATCAACGTGATAAGAACTTTTCCTCAACTTCTAGGCCTATTGTATGAAGTTTATATCCGCCAAATACCTAAAACAGGCCTATCACTAATTGGTCCTAAAGATATAATGCAATAATAATCCATTGCATTAAATTCTGCGTGTGCAACAATTTGCGCCCACAGAAAGGTTAATTGTCCTTTAAGAGGAGTTTAATGTACACATTTATGATCTTCATGCATTAATTATGTGCTTAGGCCCACGCTTGGTTCCCTTTATTTTTTTAAAATATTATTTTAGTCAGATATTGTGAGAGTATCAATGGCTTGTATCAAGAGTTTGTTTCATACTATCTTGTGACAGTGTGCTCCAAATACCGGCATAGAAGCACTTTTATTGGCACATTAAAGGTAATAACATCTTGTTGAAAATTACATGTACTTAAGAAAAAAATACACCTAATTTGTTATAAATAGTGGGAGGGGTAAAGAGGGGAATTAGTAGGCAAGATTTTATTTGTATAATGGGCTTATTATATTGTGT
>NW_022731299.1:1192029-1194792 GCF_011630105.1 Anneissia japonica | reverse complement strand
GATATATATATATATATATATATATATATATATATATATATATATATATATATATATGCCTATACACACACAAAAGACTTTGCTTTTGTAAACCCCTGTATTTCAACCTTTAATTGTGGTATTTTGAAAAAAACAAAACGTCGTTAAAATTATTGCGGTCCTATAGCTGCCAAGCTGAAGCGGATGGCTTCTTCTGGTTTTGGAGAGTCCACATTGATCTCAGTCCCAGTTGGGGGTACAGTTGATTGTGCCTGTCCACAGACTGACAATGTCCCCATGGAGAACCACTCTGATACTGTTTTACACTTTTGGCAATTTCCGGTACTGTTACTTTTCAGCTGAAGCATTTCGATTTTTCCTCTCATGTTTCTGTGTTTGTGAAATTGAATAAAATAAAAATAACATAATGTCGCAAGTAGCCAATAATGTGTTCACAATATACGGTAAGTCACTCCCGTATGCTTGGGACCTCTGACTAAGTAAATCAATGTGTGACTAATATTAATTATGTGAAATGTTGTACGTGATCAACCGTCTTGTGTTGTTATGCCTATTCCATTTTAACAATTTTATTCAGTCCCACCCTATCATTACCTGTTCCCTTTGGAAGTTCTACTATTCACACACGTAGCCATAAAAGTGACCGACAGCAAAATTACATAAAACCTTAGTTTCAGAGTATGTCATTTTATTTTTATGACTCACCCTGATAGTTAGGGTTATTTTGAATTGTTATATCATGGATCATAATATCATATTCTCAAGAGTGACATTAATTACAATATAGCATTTATGAAACACGATACTAAAACAATAATGTCCTAATATTCGTCTTCTGCTAACATGCATCTGCTTATGTAAAATAATTATTTATACACTCTTCTAACGAAATACGTTATAAAATTCAGACCTGAGAAATTGACGTAAACACGTAAATCCGTGTGTGCACAACTTAAGCGTGAAACATGTTAAACCACGGAGTTATGTGCTCATCTTTAAAGTTGGGAACCGAAAAAAATAATTGTTGGCGAAAATTAAAATTTATATGCGAGCGCCCTCTATTTCGTTTTAAAGTTAGAATTTCACCTACGCCAACCATCAAACCAATTTTGATTACCTCATTGAGGTAACATCAAGTAAATTCCAATTAAAGACATTTATCTCACCAGAATTATGTTAATAGGTAGATATTAATAGTATTATGTAGGTCTAGTAATGGCAGCCCTTAATTCTACGTTCGGTCTACTTCTCGTTTCGAAGGTCATATTATTCAAAGTAATAAGAATACTATATCTCATGCATTTTAGTCCTCCGAAATTGGCGGCAAGTGACAACGACCAAAGTTCTACCAGAGCGCTGTTCAAAGTTTTATGTTATCCCGACATCATCATATCCGATGTGCAAATCTCATACGCCTATTTTCCACATAATCTGATAGTGTGGACAGGCATTTAGAAAACTGAATTGTGCATCTGAATATTCAAATTCCAAGTTTGAAGCTTTTGTACACAATGTTATGAGTTTGCTTTACACAGAATTCAGGGTTTTTTTTTTTATTTCATGCAATCAATAAAGTATATGGTAGAATAAGGAAACAAAAACATCTGAATGATTTAAATAGACTCGGAGAAATCGATCATAAATCTCCCTGGATTCCCTGTTGCCGAGCATTTCAATGCCCCTAACCATAGTATCAACAACATGAAATTTGCCATTATCGCCGGTAATTTCAAGTCTCATTCAGACAGAAAAATTAATGAACTCTAATATTCTCAAATACAAAACTCACCTCTTTGGCCTCAACAGAGATCTCGGCATCATTAGTGATTACACATTCAGCCACCACTAACATCATTGTATCACCGTTTATCATATTATTACATTATTTTACACATCTGTTTATTTTTGTCTTATCCCGGCTTCAGTTTGATTTTCATTGTTATTTTTTTGGTATTTGCTTATCACTCATTCCTATTTGCGATTTTTACCTAAACATATTTTTATTCTTTTTTGTTTTGTTCATTCGTGTATTTTTTTTTCGACTGGTAGTATTATAACGTGTTGTTTATTTATTTCCTATCTTCTTGATGTAGCTATATTTTTTCATAGTATTGATTCATTTTCACTATTTTATTTATTTACCTCGCTATTGACATTATATTTTTATTAGCTTACATAATTTATACTTGCGTCCATTGTGGCCTAAATGTTATGCTATGTTTCTCTATTTCCTGTTTTTATTTTGAATTTTGGTCAATATACTATAGTCTGTTTATTATACTGTCGGCATAATGTGGGAAAGACTATTAATCTCCGTTCTCATTGCAAACTGTTTATTACAATCAATGTATATAGGCCTACCCGATTTTAATTACCGTACTCTCATTATAATCCGCTTTGTTATTCTTTAACTCCTCCCACTACAGTGTGTTTTATGTGTGTCCACTTTTTGCTAGTTTTTTCATGTACCTTGATAAAGACCTGAGGATAGGTCGAAATATTGGTTTTCTCCAATAAAGTCTATACATGGTGTTCGTTTCCTATATTCTTTTGTTATCGTACCGAAACACACGTGGAACCTCACAATGTTATATATATATATATATATATACGCCTCTTGAGGCGTAGCATTGTGTAATACAATGTTCCCGACGGGTATTTGGTCCTGTTCAACCATGAAGCCTTCGTGGTCTAGTGGTTATGACGCTCGCCTTGTCAGCGAGAGGTCGCAGGTTCGAATCCCGTCGGAGGCATTTTATTACA
>NW_022731299.1:1184422-1191568 GCF_011630105.1 Anneissia japonica | reverse complement strand
ACTTTAACACCCTTGCGAAGCCTCTTTGTGCAATTCCAAATTCCAGTTTAAGGGAAGGGTATATCCCCGATATTTGGAAGAGCGCCGACGTAGTCCCTATCCCAAAGGTTTCACCGCCTAAATCGATTGAGGAGGACCTCAGGTCAACTTCCCTCACCTCACCTGTCATGAAGGTTTTTGAGAGTATCATCGGTGACCTTATCTGGGAACAGATCAAAGGCAAAATTCATCTAAATCAATTTGGGTGTAGTAAAGGGGTTTCCATTACAGACGCATTGATTAAATTCTTACATGAATGTTTTACTGCTACCGATAAAGGCGAAGAGACCCGAGCATTATTAATTGATTTCCGGAAGGCCTAGGACCTGATTGATCACGGGATCTTAGTGCAAAAGTTGAAAGATCTTGAGGTTGATGACCATAATGTCAGATGGGTCCATTGTCTCCTGTGTCAAAGGAAACAACGTATCAAACTTGGTAACGCTCTGTCCTCTTTGGTGACTGTAAACGGAGGAGTTCCGCAAGGCTCTTGGCTGGGGCCCATTCTGTTCATTGTCTTTGCCAATGATCTCCTTGCTGGGGTGCCATGTGTAAAATATATGGATGACACCACGGTATACGAGAGAATTGGCAGAGATAGGAATAGTGAGCTCCAACCAATTGCCGACACCGTTTCCCACGGGTCAACTCTGAACCATACAGTCATCAACTCAAAAAAGACCGTTGAGAGATTTAGCTGTAGAAAGTCAGAGTTTGCCCCACTTGTTATAAACGGCAGTCAAATATCCAATGTGACGCAGTCGAATCTCCTCGGTGTTACAATTTCTTCTGATCTGTCTTGGAATTTGCATATTGAAGCCTTATTGGCTAAATGAAATACCCGCTTATTTTTTCTTAAACAACTACGTAGAGCAGGGCTGGGGGTAAGTGAACTTGCCCAATTCTACGTCAGTATTATTCGCCCTGTTTTGGAGTATGCTCTCCCTGTTTGGGCCACTTGCATATCTGGTACTCAGTCCAAAGTTCTTGAACAAATTCAACAAGAGCGCTTCGCATCAGCCTCCCCGGGGTTAGTTATAATCGGGCCCTTGAAATCTCTGGTCTCCCCGTTCTCGCTGAACGCCGCACCCGATTATGCCAAAAATATTTTGGAAAAATTAAATGTCCCTCTCACAGACTATACCATCTCTTGCCAACTGAACGTACCATCACCTATAACCTCAGGAAAACAAATCGGTTTCCTTTCCCAAAAGTAAAGACAGAGAGATCCAAGAAATTTATAATCAACCATGGTATTTTTAATCAGTGGTAATATTCGGGTGCGCCGCTCGGTGACAACTTCTTAAGAATTGCTTTTTATATATATATATTTTTTCCTTTTATGTCTTTTGATGTTTCATCTATTGATGTTTTAATGATAATTGATATTTTAATAATAATTGATGTTTTTATATTGTTAAACTTCAATTTGGTGAAGATGATATTTTATCTTGTCAGATTGCAATAAAATGGATTTGATTTGATATAAATAGGATATGGAAATAGCTATAGTCCTAGTTACAGTATAGCAAGCGTCAGAGCTGCTGATTTTTCGGGCCCTTGACTCGCCCTTAAACAACCACTGGGCGTTCATGCTACTTTTCAGCTACGTGTTTTCGCTGCCCCAGAAAATGCTCGAATGACCCACTGGTGATAGGAACTGTTCCCCCTTCCATCCACTTTGCAGTTATATACGTTACATCGCTGCCGCCACTTCGTCGAGAACATCAGCCCAATCCCCTTCAGCGGCAATGGCACCACAGCTGCATATTGTTCTGGGATGATTTTATAACAAAAGCTATAAGATCATCAATAAGCAAGAAGTTTTGTGTTGTGAATATTTGGTGTCTTCTTTTAGAAAAATATTAAACCAATCTTATGGTTGCAATAATTATAATGAATACAGTGTCATAATATAGTATAGTACAATAAAAAATAAAATTGAAATTGCTAAAAACCTTCAAATATTGTTGCGGTCAGCAGGGGGCTTTGGTCGGATCCCGGAATTTCATCCCAGGTCCATAACTATAACAAGCTGTTTGTAACTCGGAAATAATTGGCCAGTGAGATCAACTCTAAAAATAATTTGACCAAGACATTCGATAGAAACACTAAGCTTGTAAGACCAAAAATTGTTAAGAAATAATATATCATCGTTTTAATTTTAAGAACGATGTTTTTATCAGGTATGATGAGTTGGTAGGTGAAAAGTGCACGAGAATAAACATTTCTTATTGAGATAAATAACACGATCTAGTCAATTTACATTCGTTCTTGCCAATAACCATACTTAAATAACCATCGGTTGCCTGGCAACATCGTGATAATTGCGGTTAGCAATAATATGAAAATAGTCTTCATCCTTTTTGTTTCGTATCTTCTGTTGTTATTACCCATGGAGCATGTAACCTATAGTAGCAATCCAAAAGCAATTGACGATTGCCAAAGTTATATTTACGAGAATCTTGTATTGTGTGTGCTGTCATAAAAGTAAAACTATATGGTAATCTTGAGGAATTGCAATTATCTCTTCCCTCATGAAGTCTCATCCATTAAAATTCAATTTCAATAATTATTGTAACAATATTGTGTTGAAATAGTAATCGTCCATAAGAGCAAAAATGCATGAGTTTCATTTAACCTGTAGGGCTTTGGGGGAATATTGCATTCGGCTTTATGGAAATAAAATGGAGTTAGCAGATTCGTAATCGGCCATTTGGGCGCAAAACGATTATTTCGACCATTTGGAGACAAGAAAACTCTTAAAAATTGTTTTTACATAGGATATTATACAACTTTGTATAGTTACTAAAAACAATTCTCTTTATGATACTAATGATGATGGTTGACGACGTTCACGTTGATTTTCCATATTTACGCTATTATTTTAAAGTTTCGACATTACTACTCCAATAAGTGCCCAAAGTTACATTAGCGACGGGAAATAATCGCTTATCGAATAATGCAGCGTTACAATTGTATGTAATTTTATCTTCAATTAGTTGATTTCATGAAAGTCTCCAACGTCACGTCTCCTTATGCCTTGTTTTAATGGACTATTCCGGAGTGTCATTCAACAACTGACCAATCAGAACAGGGCCAGAATACGCGCGTGTCTTCAAACACACGTGTTGTCTAGTAGTAGTAGTAGTAGTAGTAGTAGTAGTAGTAGTAGTAGTAGTAGTAGTAGTAGTAGTAATGGTGATGGAATAATTTATATTGACAATGCTGGTGATATTGGTTGTAGTGCTGTTGGTACATGTCATGATGTTAGTGATGGGGTAATTTATATTGGCATTAAGGGTGAATTAAGTCTAAGATTTCAATGTCAAATTGAAATTATTATTATTTTTATTTCGGTTCACCATGTGGCGTATGCTGATGGGGTAATGAATAATGACAATGGTGGTAGTGATAGTGGTGGAGATATGAGATGATTTAGTGATGATGTTAGAGATAGTGATGGTGATGGTGATTGTAATTGTAATGTTAATGGTATGGTAATGGTGATAATAACGATAAATATAATGATGATGATGATAATTTTGTTGATGATGGTGATGATGATGATGATGATGACAATAGTAATAATAATACTAATAATAATAATAATAATAATAATAATAATAATAATAATAATAATAATAATAATAATAAAATGATAATATTATTATTCAATGACAATGTACAAATAATATTTATCTTCTTTTGGTTTATACACATAATATATTAGTTACTATCATTTACAAGTCCTAGTAAGCCTATTTGTCTTAATTATCATCATTAATATTTGTTGGAAAACTATTACTGATATGAGTGATACAGGCAACCTCTGGTAACGGGCCTTACGCCTACAGCTAATCTACTTAAGGGAGATGTAAAATCATCTCTCTGCTTAAATCAGAATGCATATAAAAAAAAAAGGTTAGTAATTAAATTTGTAATTTCTGTCAGATTCATCGCTTTTGATTGAAATAGCAATTTCACCGCGACTATCCATTTATCTCCCAGGCCTACGTGCAGATATACCATATTTGAAGTTTTGTATGTTTTCATAACGAAGAACTGAATTAAGAATTGTCTCGCTGTGATAGATGACTATGCTATGATTTATGTGGGTGATTCAAAGTACAGTAGCCGTGACTGTAGGCTGACCATTAATAATAGATGAACAATACTATTATTAGAATTTTGTAATTTTTCATGTTTGATATATAATTTGCAATTATTAACTTAGATATATGTGTTGTTTCTTGAAAAGGGATAGTGTGTACTTACGTGTCTGTTATGTGAACTTAGAGTTTTGTTTTTATATATGACCTTTGCTGTCAATTTTCCAATGTATACATTGTTTAATTATTCCATGGGGTATCGTATAATTGTTGTGATGTTCTGTCGGGGGACACCTTGTGATTAATTTCATTGTTGACATTGTTGACATTAGTAAACATTGTTACCGGATTTAGATTAGAAACTGTAATATATAGCTATAACCATAAACACTATGATTATGAATTTAATACATACGATTTTACCTTTATAATTTTAGCACATAGGTCTATGGTGTAGAGTTTCTAAAAATATAGGGCTAGTAGCTGGCTATATTTATCGTCAATTATTACAATCATGTTGCTGCTTGCCGGTATTGGCCCCCCTTTCTATGTACGAGCTTCTAAAATTAGTAACAATATTAATCGTCAGTACATGGTACTTGACGGTATCCCCCCCCCCCCCCCCGCCTTTTCTCTAGAGGATTTTTTCGTAGCAGTGTTTTTAATAACCAAAGATCCATTTTATCCACTTTAAACGACGGTTACTGTACAATATTATATTACACGCGTTCATTATAAAATGTGTACAATGTTCATTTCACTGTTAATTACAATTCAGTTATTAATGTTAGGCTATGCACGTAATGGTTTCATTTCATTTATTTCTCTCATGAAACAAGCTTAACAAACAAACAAAAATACAGTATTAAACACAGTATTATGAAAACAACTGGTTTGAGAAGAAGAGTGAATAAACTTAAGATGGTCTGTGTTACGAGCTTTGATGTAATGGGCCTATATGAAAACATATTAACTGAATAGTAACTAAATAAACATTCACAAACATAGGATATGGCTAAATATTGAAATCTTTGTTTAACTAAAAGCGAATTAAAGTGACATAATCTATTATGATAATTTTTAGTGGGAAGGCACATCCTGGTTGCTCTACTCTAGTTCGTTTCAAGAGCATTTACATTACCTAATTGATTGCCCAGCCATGCAGATACGCCAAACTCAATGATAGGTCGAACCAAAGCTGTGTACCGTATAATTTAAAGGTAGCAGAAGGATTATTGCATAAAATTAATTTTCTAATAAAGCTATTGGTGGTTTTTTTTTTCATAACTGGAGCCAAATTTGAGATTGGAGTTGATTGGATTTACTGTATTTGTTGTAAACGCCAAGGATAACCCACTAATGTCCAAAGACTACACATCTTTAACATAGTCAATGCCAGGCGACATATCTAACAAGCGCCATTATAATATTGGTAAGCATTGCACGTAAATGCAAATTTATTTTGCCCTTCCAGGGACTGGAAGGGCAACCAACTTCCAAGAGCATAAAGGATAAAAATGGAAGATACTTTACCAACGACAATGAAATAATTAACAGATGGTATGAATATGGGAGTGAACTTTATAATCACAAACTTAACATCGAAAATTCAGTCCTCATTGGACAACCTTCTTTTAAAGCGGTAGAGAAAGAACCTACGATACGTAGATCAGAAATACAGGAAGCAATAAAAAAAAAGCTAAAAAAACGACAAATCATCAGGTATTATAGATGAAGTCCCAGCAGAAGTAATAAAAATGCAGGTCCAGACATAGTTATACCAGAGACTACGATAAACCGTTTGAAGAACATCTCTGAAGAACAGGCAGGTTTCCGAGTAGGCCGTAGCACTGTTGAACAAATATTCTCATTGAAACTTCTTTTACAGCACAGACTGAAAAAAAAAACACAGAGTTTATGCCGTCTTTATTGATTATAAAAGACTTTTGGTCGGATCTGGCATGATGGCCTTTTTCATTTTCTTGAAAGTTTTGGTATCTCATCGACAATTTTGAAACTAATCAAGGACTTGTACACGAAATCTAAATGTTGTATCAGATTAGGAAATGACCTCACAAGTTGGTTTTCAAATACCATATGAGTAAGACAGGGATGCCTGTTATGTCCTGGTCTCTTTAGCCTGCTCTTGGAGAAGAACCTTAATGAAGCATATTCTGACTGTCTTAGCATCGGTATAAAAGTTGATGGGTACATGCTGAAAGATCTAAAATATGCAGATGATATTGCACTTTTTGCAGAAACAGCAACTGAACTTCAGCAACTTTTAGATCGTCTGCACCTAGTCAATTTGTTTACCGCCTTTCCGCGAACAGTCACCAAAGTAATTAGCTTGCAATATTTGTTTTGTGTAACTTGGTTTTAAATGTAGTGCCAAACATATAGAGATCCTTGCGTCGGAATGTCGTTAAGGTATGAGTGAATTACTGATTTAAAAAAGAAGTGAAAATCAATTTTACTTTAAGGTAAAAGAATGTATTGTGTGGTCAATTTTAAAGAGAGTGTGATATGAAATAAATAATGAGAAATACCAACAATGTTGGAATTAAATGACGAAAACATAATATGCCTGTATTTTAGATATCATTGTTGGTTTACAAAAACACATACACCTACAGTAATGTTTTACAATAGTAAAAAGATACAAACATAAATAATATAAAGTAAACATCGCGCGGGTAACTGTGTCTGGATGTGTTTTTATATACAGTAAAAGTTATTAATTGGTCCATGAAAAGGGTTATAAGGTAAGATAAACATTTACAGTATCTATTCGAATAAACACCCCGGTGTTGAAATTTTTTATTGGAGGCGTTGAAATTATTTATTGGAGGCGTTTTTCAATAAAGGTACCGTATTCTTCTTTGATAAATGGATACGTTATACTCAAATGAATGCCCTTAATTACACTGTAAATGTGGAACTACAAGATATAGGCCTAATATTATGGTCAAAGTGTGTTATGGCGTGATCATAA
>NW_022731299.1:1178566-1183172 GCF_011630105.1 Anneissia japonica | reverse complement strand
TGTGGAGGTTGAAAAATACAGGGGAGCCTTTATGGCCCAAAATAGTGATTTTAGACCACATTGGTAATGTAATTCGACAGGCAAATTACAGTAATATTTTTAGCAAATTCTTTTTAAAAAAAATTTCGTAGGCATATGGCTTAGGCCTAGCTAGGTATGCAGTAATTTCATTTTACAGTAGTTTGGAACGATATCGGGAGAGTGGGGGTGGTGGCAGTGGCCTACTAGGACTACAATTTATTTGAAGCTATCTTGGGTCCGATCGTCCACACCGGGTTTGATTGGATTGGATTTATTCGGTGTAAACACCAAGGATAGCCCACGAAAGTCTAGAAGAAGACGTATTTCCAGTGGGCCAAATTGTCTGTCACCCGAAGATTTCATTACGATGATCCAGAACGTATACTATCTAGGCCCTAGGCTAGGCTTAGATTGCTGCCGTCACTCTGCTACGTATACTACTACCGCATAACAAAGAAAGCGACCCACGCGGTGCATTCTTAAATTTTACACACATTATTAAAATGTATTAGACGATAACACGATATCACTGACTGAACGATCTACCACCCTCGCATCGCAGTAACTACTGTACTGAACTAGGCCTAGCTTAGACCTCATTTTTTGTGGAAAGTTAGATAGTCGTTATGTAGCCGACAGTCGGCTGCCTTTATATCTTCACTTGTCTTCAATTTGCATACAAAGGGTACATTGCTGCATAGCCAACTGTCAGGGATATAGTACCTTCATATGTCTACTCATACTACAGAAAAAAACGTCGCATGGAGTGGAAAAGTGGAGATCTAAATGAAAAAACGATGTATTTCAGCAAGTATTAAAACATTTTTGTTTTATTTTAGGCCTTCTTCAAAATACCTATGCCACAGCAGTTGATTTTTTTGGCCGTAAAACCAAAACAGTTTCATTCATGCCGACTTGCCGATCGGTTAGCGTGAGCCCTGACTGAACTCTGCAGAAGCTTCTCATCGAACTTCGCATCGCGAGGTAAAACAAAATGTCGGAAAACTTTTCTTTGACGCATGCGCATTTGCATAAATGTCTACACACACACACACACACACCCACACACTACACGCAATAAAACACAAAGGAAAAACAGTTAAGAGTGATTACAATAGTTCCTATTGCATTACATGCAAAGGAACTAAAAAAATGTAATTCTACTGGAATAGAATATTTTGAGAATGATGTTCCTTCCATTAGATTTGCTGACAGTCATTTACTCGGGAAGAAACGCCTGGGGGAGTTTATTGGAGGGAGGTTTTTTTTTCTGAATGAGGCTCTAGAGGGAAGTTTATTCGAGGAGGCGTTTATTCAAAGCGGGGTGGTTATTCGAATAAATACGGTATTTGGGGGTGAAGAAACGTGATCTTTAATTGAAGGTGACCTGTCAATGGAGGGGTCTTTAATTAGAGAAAGACCTTTATTTTTAATTTTTTGGTATAATGTTGGATATATTTTTAACACACTAATTTCTATATTCAAGATGATGTAGTACAGTGTAACCAAGTGAAACCACTGTAGCGACAGAGTAGTGAATACAGTAGCTTATATAAAGCAATGCTTTATTGTGAATTTAGAAATAAGCTCTCGCTAACAATAAAAATCAGTTCAGGCAAGCCTCAGTTTCTCTTTTTGCGAAAAAATAAGTTAATTAATTTAATTTAATTAAAAACCACATCTAAGCTTGTAAGCGTCAACAGGTCGCGTCACCTAACTGTTGCACCCTGTTCGTTTTGCGTTCACACAATAAATTGGCTGCTGATGACTGTGGCCTAGTTCAGACTAGGTGGATAAACCCGGCTCAACTCACCGGATTTATCCACCTGCCAGTCTGAACTAGCTGGCTTAGAAAAGTCAAACACGGTGAACCGTAACCAGCAAACGTGTTCAAAACATTGCTCGCGAAACGTACGCTCGCTCACAGCGTAAGTAATTGAATGCTGATTGGTCATTTTGTTACCCCAAGTCAATGCAAGACCCCCCGCAACGATTAAAGCCCGGCTTAGAAAAGTTATTACCCTATTCAGACCACACTCTGTTGCGATCGGTTGCGATGTAATCGGTGGTAATCCAAAACTGATTACTCCCGATCGCAATCAACGATCGCATTCAGACCAACACAAACTAATTTTACATTCTAGGGCCTAGGCCTCCGGTGCTACTATTGGTGAGCTTTCAGACACGATTTTACTTTGCGATTGGGTGCGATTGGGTGTCGCAATTGCTACAACCGATCGCAATGCGATGCTAGTCTGAATGGGGTATTAAACACGGTGGCACGCCAGACCTAGTTACTATAGGAACACAGACCGGCTTGAGATAAGCCACCTAGTTCAGACTGGCAGGTGGATATACCCGGTGAGTTGAGCCGGGTTTATCCACCTAGTCTGAACTAGGCATAAACGTAGCCTGAATCGTTTTGTTTTTTGGCGTTTTTTTTTTCTTTTTGTCAAAACGCTTCTAAATTGCATAGCGTGAACCAAGCCCTAGTAAGCGTAGATATTATTTTATTGCTGTGCAGAAAATAAGCTAAGGCATCGTACGTGCTTAGAAGCACTCATCCATGCGCGTCAGCTGTACAACGTACAACGAAGTATTGAAATACAAAACCATGAAATGTAATCATGACTGAGTGATAAACATTGTGTTATTAGGCAACAATAACGGAATATGCACGAAAATCAATGAAAGTAATAATTTAAATATAATCATGACAAACAGCAGTCACTGAATTATTAGACAATTAGGAAATGCATAAAAGTAAATAAAACTACTGTAATAATATGAAGTACGCCAATACTGTATGCAGGCCACGTACATTTGTATAATATTATTCTACGTCCTTGTACTACACAAACGGCTACCTTTCTTCTTCTTTTTTTAATTGAAATTGTAATTTTGATGTGATATGCGTCAGGAAAATATCATAGGAGTGATGTAGGGCGAAACATCACTCATGATATTTTCCTGGCGCACACTCACATCGAACTGCATTTTGCAGTACCCACTGCTACTTGGGGATCGGATTCAACACTAGTCACTAAGCACAAGCTCGGCAGTCTAGTGGTTATGGCACCAGGTTAGTTATCTGGAGGTCGTGGGTTCGCCTCTCACCTGAATCATCGCAAATTTCTATTTTTCACAAGTGTTTGGGAACGTACAATAACACGTCAGGTAAGGCAAAAATGACTCCTATGTAACTGTAATGTAAACGAAGGAAGTAAAATTTTACTGAGTCCTATTTATTACATAATTTTATTAATTTATATTTTCTATTCCTAAAGTCCTTATCCGAAAAGACTTGGTGCTACCAATCGAACCTTGGGTGAGGAGCAGTGGCGTAACCTATGACCTCTCCTGCAGCAGTCCGCAAGACCCATAGGGTCCTCGATCAAGCATATTGACACAAAGGTGTTTGCTGGATACATAATAGTATAACGTGTCTCAAACATCGACTGTGGGACATAATGTCATATTATATCTAGTGGCGGATTAAAGTGGGAGCCGCCGCCCTATGCCTAATTTGTCAAAAAAATGATAAAGATAAACAGAAAATTATATTCAAATTTTAAGTCTGTGGGTACCGTTTCCGGCAATCTAGGTGGCATAATCATTAATGTTCTTACCTCAGCCTTAACCATGGTGGGGCTGATGTGGTACAGACCCTCTGGCTGTGAAAGTTCCTGCCTGGCCCCCTTTATTTCAAATTCCGTATCCGTCACTGAATATCCTATCACTTATTTTGTCGTTAAAACATTAAGAATACAATGATCGACAAACATGATTTAAAAAACAAGTACAACATTTTATAAGATATCACGATAGAACTGGCGACCTGGACCTAAAAAGGGGCTCCCAGTCTCAGAAAGCCACGGGGTCACCGGTCCATCTTTACACCACTGGCAGGGCGTTTAGAAGGACCTTACCGGCCGCGATTTTTTTTCCGTACGAAACATTTACATGAAACTCCACTCGGGCCGTCTCGGCTGAATCGACTCGAAAATCTCATTGCAGAATTCAGGAGGTCAAAAGGTCATTAACAGATAAACGTCTACAGAACAACTTCTGAGAAAACGTCGCTGTCTAATTTTTAAAAATACATTATGTTACCATGTTAATACCAATGAGTCGTAAAATGACATTATATAATATTTGATTAAGCTGCACGAGTAATGAAAAGTGTTATTTTAACTTGAGTTACATACTATGACAATTTTAATTTTTTAGTTAGGCCTGGTTTTGCATAATTACCTAGGCCTACTAAAAACGCTTTCTGGGAAAAGCACAAAGAGTAAGGAAAAGCGCGTTTTTCTTCATCTGATCAAATGAAACAGAATGACAGTTATTTTCAAATTAAGAGAAGAGCTGAGAATGGCAGCTCTAAAATTCTGGATGCCATAAGACCTGCCAAAATGGCAAAACACCAAATGAATGTAAAAATGAGCTAGTTATTAATATTAGGCATAGTAATCGGCAGGTTCTTGATTACAAGGCTAGACCAAGTTAATTGCATGTAATGCCGAAATGATAATAATAATAATAATAATAATATTTATTATTATTATTATTATTATTATTATTA
>NW_022731299.1:1154695-1178111 GCF_011630105.1 Anneissia japonica | reverse complement strand
TTTCAGTCCATGTCAGTATGTGAAGCGTGACTGTTGTGTCAGCCTGACCCTAGGCCTAGTATGACCCTAGGCCTAGTTTAAGGAGGGGCCTAGGTAAGATTAGGCCTATAGTTTATTCTCTTTCTCTCTAGCCTTTGGTATAACTGTACCTATCTACACTTTATAACAGGAGGTACTAGCTGTTGTTGTTGTAGATAATATACTAACATTTAATAACATCCAAGAAGTTTACAGTTAGTTACACAGTGACGTACATCACATAAGTCCGTGAAATTTCATAGGCCTACCGTAGGTAAACATAGAAAGAGCAATAATAGTAAAACTCGAGCGTCACGACATTGCGAAGTGTCTGCTCTTGTTCCTCGTATCGTACTCACTCGAGTCAATCCGAGATGGCCCGAGTGAAGTTTCATGCAAATGTTTAGTACGGAAAAAAAAAATCGCTTACCGGCCACTCGCGACTCAACCTCCCTACTGTATGTCGATTTACATCAGTTCGGATCGACTGACCGTGGACAATAATAAACTGTCAGAAAATGGATGGAATTTAGATACAACATACAAAACTGCAAATCCAGTGCTGTACGTACAGGGCTGCATTTGTTTTTTTCACTTTCGTTATTTATTTATTGATAATTTGTAACTTCTCCCTGCGGCGTATTACATCAGTTTGGAGCGACAGATCGTGACCAAAAATGAACTAAACTATTAGAAAATAGACGTATTGAAATACAACATACACAACTGTAACGACAAAACTGGATTTTTTTTTTTAATTTGGTCTCTTATTTTCGTAATTTGTAACCTCCCTGTGGCATTATACATCAGTTTGGAGCGACAGACCGTGGCCAAAAATGAACTGGGCTATCAGAAAATAGATAATAAACACCCACCAAGGAGAAACAACACACGTCAGGTAGGGCAAAATGACTCCTATGCACACGTGCGCATGATACTGACGTATATATTTGCAGTAGGTCGAATATTAATCAATTATTCCCTCGAGTATTTATTACAGCTTTCATTTACTTTGAAAACTACACTTATAAAACCAAAATTTTCAAAAAAGATTTGACCAGAAGGTATTAAGTTACCTTGAAACATATTATTTAGTATATTGAAATTAATTTGTCAAATATCACGCACCTGACAACCATGATGATCCAGCTGGCGTATAAACTTAGGATTTACAGTTTGACTGAGTACGCATAATTAATATCGTATATCTCATCGAATGTACGTCACAAACGTGCATTAGTACAATGTATTTGTCAGTTATATATCATTAAATTAGGCAACGCGAAAATCTATAGCCAATCACGACATAGTTTAGAACATTTAATTTTTAAGCAAGCATGATATAAAGATGAATTCGGGTTAATTCATCATTACAGCTTACATTTTGTCATCAGAAGCTCCCAAGAACTATTGAGTCAAAATGTTTATACTTTTGTCAGTTTAAATATTAAATTATATTTCAAAACCTGCATTTTCTCGTCTCGGGTAAATCTTCTGCGGTTTAAAAAACATGAGTAACACCCTTCTATTGCAATATACAGTATATTGAATTCGTTGTCCATGCGTTAACGTAACACAAGATATTATTTCAAAGTTATACGATAGCCACCCAATCTTCCTTAATTAAGAATAAATTAAATTTATGTTGTCTATCCGGAAATTGAGAATATACTTTGCCGATTAGAAAGCTCATCAAACAAGACATTATACACAGACATAAATAAGTTCTTAATCATAAGGATTATCCACACACTTGTTGAACTATTTACGTTAAAACTAGAAATAATACAATGTATTACAAAGATGAAAGAAAATTAGATTGCCTACGATAATCATCATACTTAAAAGTATAACGCCTGCTAAAAAAATGAATTAAAAAAAGAATAACCCGGGATCTGAAAATAGCACTGTAAACACATTACATTGGTAAATGATAGAAATTTCTCAAATATAGAAGCCCATAATTTTACATAGCGCCAGTGTTGCAAGTGACTTGACTGTAGGAGATCTATGATACACGCTTGTCTGGGCAGTTTTCCTAACGTTTACATCTTAGTTTTAGCTTATCAATTCGTATTTAACCCTATATCTAACCATTGCAGGCTGAGGGAGCTGGCATTTTTTAGAGTGGTGATGGAAAATTAACATTTGAAATTAAAGTTGCCGGTTCTCAAACTTCACTTTAACTAAAGCTGAGCTTCGACAACGAAAAATCCAACACTGACTGTAACCGCATACCATTGATATTACACTTCAGTTTTCTGATTCAATATAGCAGACTACAAAACGCTCAAACATGATCCATATCCATGTTTCCACTCTTCAACAAGCAACCTATCGTATGCAGACAGGCCTGAGGTACCTCATTAAGAACGCCATCTGCCAGAACTACCCACTGATGAAATATGCCATGTCAAGACAACAATGCTGCTTTACAATATTTTTACTACACTACATGGAATACGCAGAACAGTTAGAATAAAAGAGGATCGAGAGAAAATAATTTACCCACCTAACTTATACAGTATTGTCATGTCATGCATCTAACGTTATCTATTTCATTCATTGTACAATTTGTAACCACGGTAATTACCATGGAGGAATGAACCAAATTCAGGGCAATATTTAACAATAACAAAATGTACCAAAGCGTAAAGACATTATTATATTCGTAGCAGCTCACATATTTTTTCTTTCTGACCATGTAATCAAGACATATTATGATTATTGAAAATACATTCAGGTCTATTAAAGAAAAACGTTGTACAAAAGTCAGTCAGATATCCTTATATGCTTATAAACTCTAATTAAACTCTAATTATACATAATGATTTGAATAAAGACATGGGCTTTGCCAGTAAATATAAGATAAATAATTGGTATATAATTGTTTTTTGTCGCGTAATGATTTTGTTCATTAATAGGGTTGGATTGAATTTATTCGGTGTAAACATCAAGGATAGTCAACGGAAGTCTATAAGAAGACTTATTTATAGTGGGGTCCTTCCGTCCTTCTGGTTGATTGGGCAACGGCTTAAACGTCTCATCCGGAAGACGGTGCGCTATTGTAAGTTGTATTTCAGCCCTCCAGCTGAATTCACAAGGAGAGGCATGCGATGGGAATTGAACCGAGGACGTAGAGATCTCCACGGTTCAGTACACACACAGTGGCTACCACCAGATTAGCCGACTAAGATGCTCTCACAAATAGGCTATTCTACAACTTGTAGATACGTATATCACGATGAGGTCTTAAACTAGTGTTCGAATCGCCATCAGTCCGAAAAATAGGGAGGTGGTTGTTTTGGGGGTTTTTTTTAAATTATTTACTTTAATTTTTTTATACTTTTTTCCCTTTAACATGTAATATTACTTAGTGTGACAGTTGTTAAAAAAAAACATAGGCTCCCAGCAGGAGCTTGTGTCTACTGCTTGGCATGTTCTTGTTTTTTTGTTTGTTATTTGTTTTGTTTTGTTTTTTGTTTTGTTTTGTTTTGTTTTGTTTTTTTACTACTTTTAACCCATTCAACATTTTTTGGGGCTTCGCCACCAAGACCAATTTCAAAAGATTTTAGGCGACGCCCAACGAAGCGCACTTCGCTCTTGTCGGAGACGTCGGACCCACCCCATTTGGGAAGATCCTGGCGCCACCCCTCATATAATTAGTAGAGGCCCTAGCCTAATAGTCTCTGTGGACGAACTAGCCTTTAGGCTAGCTAGGGCTGCTACGAGTCGACGACGTACTGTACGACTGACCGGCGGGCCAATGACAGATACCAGCATAGGCTACCTACTGAAGTAATAATGTAAACTGAAACTCGACGGAAAAAACAGACCGAAACAAAATAAAATGTCAAAACAAGTTTCCATCTACCGTAATAAGGTTAATATAGTAATAGGCCTACACGGTACTTATTAGTAACACATTAAACTTAGTAGCTCTACTACCAAGGCCTACAATTTTCATACAAAAAGTGAAATCAAACATCTAGGCCTACCTACATATAACTTACATTGACATCGCACAGCTAATTCTCCCAAACAGTTACTTAATGTCAACTTTATGGTCAACTTTACGCTTCCGGATTGACAAACTGATGCAAATCAAATTATGCGAAGGCTGTTGGAAGCCCCCCCCCCCATCTTTTCAAATGGAAGCAACACCATTTTAAATACTATTTTAACACCAGTGTTTCCTCAGTAGAGTTTAACTATTGATGATAACCTGGATCTGGGTAGTTTGTGGGCATACTGTAGGCCTGCATTTCCAGTCAAAGGTGGTTTAGTTAGTGTTGCAATTTTATAGACAAAAGATTCAAATAACTACCCCTCAAAAACCATCCTGAAATAAAGAAAAATTAGTAGACAGTAATAATAGTAGGCCTATATTATAGGCATAAGCTGATATATATGAGCTGATATATATGAAACATGTACGATTGTACTGTGATACACAGATAGGCATATCATTATTGTGAGGTTATGGAAAAGTACAATTGTATAGACTTAGCACATTTGGCCAGCTTTAAGCACAATGTTTGTTTTGCTCAGATTATCGTTTTAGAATTTGCGATATTTGAACCATATTAATTTAAATTTACTCTTAAAATTTACTCTCAAAACCTGCATAAAATTTAAACGAAAATGTGTTAAATAAATTATTAACTAACTAACTAACTTAACTAACTTTTGGGGCTTCAAAGTGCTGGAAAACGGAGCAGTAGAAATGATTCTTCTGCCTTTTATGTTGTTTTCTTTATTAGTTTTCTTTCTTTGTAGTACTGTACAACAATGGTTGGGGCTGAGGTGCGAGAATTTGAGGAAATAGTACCCTCTAGATGGCCGGAAATGACAATTCTTATAGTAAAATTCATCATCATCACATCACCATTATAGTCAAAATGAAACAGCAACTAATTTCTTATGATCTACGATTTTCGGCAACCATAGCGATCTAATTAATATGTGTGATTATCATAGAAAATAAAACGTAACGACATTGTCTTTGATGTATTAACTTTACTTTACTTTGCCTACTTCAACCATGAGCCCACCTCAGCCCGAAAATTTGGGGAAATAGTACCTTTAGATAGCCGTATCTTCTTGACTTATGAAATTACATCGAAAGTGAAGGGGACCAACCTACCCCTTAAAACCCGTCCCCCACCCCCATGATATGACAGGATTGGTTACTGAGTGATCGGCCGAAACCAATTTTAAATGTGTGATAAAGAAAAAAAAACAGAGACAGCTCAGTGTGCGCATAGCACATAATTTATTTGATACTCACTCAATGGACGAATTAATTTGTATTATGGCCTATGTGGTATATCCACGGTTTATTGACAGCTGGTTTAATTCAGGTTTTATTTTTATTTCTTCTTAGGTCAAATTATGCTAAATTATACTAAATTTAAAAAAAAAATATGCCTGTCACTATTTTAGATGCTAAATGGTTCTAAATTATACCAAAAAGCATAATTATACTAGGTCTGGTCACCATGAACTGAGCTTAAGACACAATAATCATAGTCGATCATAGGATAGCATGGAATCGGTAGAGGGTGGTGTTTACACACCGTATCCAGAAAACTGTAAAAAAAAAAAACAACAACAACAAAAAAAAACAAAAAAAAAAACCGAAAATTAACTCACATAAAATGATTTATTTATTTATTCAATGGTCAACATGCACAAATAAGATAAAAAATGATTTTAGAAAAATTTAAATAATATTAGCAACAGGAATTACGCCCATTAGGCCCAAGTCCAACCATTTCCAATGAGTTCTAAATGTTAATTTACACTGACTTCTTTACCTATTAGATTTTAAAATGAAGTGAAGGAAATAGACGAAAGTAAGTAGGGCTGGCAGGACAATTTTTACTTCATATGACCTCTTGACAACAGTGAACAAATTACGTTCACTTTAGCAACACAGTTAGATCGGTTTCAGTAAAAATTCATTTGGTTTTGTTTTCTTTTAATAATGAGCATGAATTTATTTTTAAAAAAAACCCTTTTCCGTCCACCCTTCCCTAAAATGTTTCACAAAAAAGGGCAAACCAGACAAAAAAAAAAAATTTTGGGGGCCTGATGAAGTCTACACGAGTGGCCAAAAATATTTTGTTTTATAAAAAATTACGATAGGCTTAAGATGCTTGCCTTTTAATCCCAAGGTCTTGGGTTTAATTCCTGTCATGGTAACAGGATTTTTTCTCACGACGATCCCTAAGCCTTATAATGAGACTTAGTCTATAAAGGTGAAGGTATGAGAATAAACCATAACTTGCAGCGTCAATTTGCTGAATTGCGTATGGGCGTGGTTCGTGACTACCTTCGTGACTACCCAAGCAGCCGTAAAGGGGCGCTTATAACTACGGTACATGTTAACATCATTCCACAACGGCAGGGATTGAAATGAATTATAACGTCGGTGTAACCGACTACTTTTCCGAAAGATGCACTGGGCTTCCATTTTAAGTCCTTATCAGAGAAGACTTGGTTCTACCAACCGAACCATGGGCGAGGAGCGGCTGGAACCAGTGCCGATGTTAAGGCTGTAGTTAGTGGCGCCCTTACCTTACCGCTCGGCCGCTCGACTCGCAGGGATGTAGAGCATCTTGTGTGTATGTTTGTCTTGTGACGGGATTGCAACTTTGAAGCGTGATAAAATTCACTGTTTGGCATGTCATTGGCCCTAGTGCCTAAAACTGAATAAAATCCTGTTTTATCATTAGTTTCGCTCTTTGGCATATCCTTGGCATTAGGCCTAAAACAGTTATATATCATTACACTATATGGTATATACAGTACATCTTTATTTAAAACATTTGGTATGTCGCAAACACTAAGACCACGAATGATTTTGTGGTGAAATCAGAGCGATTGAAATCGTACTTTAAATTTCCACATGAGTAAGACTCTGAATATACCATTGCTGTGAAAAGAAATCCCTGCTTGCTGCTTAGTGCTTCACATGTTAATGATGACGTCAGTTTGTGCGATAGTCTCTTTGAAGAACGTACACACTTAGGACCGGAAACGAAGATGGTTATTAGAGCTCCTACCCCCATCTTGTAATGTAAGATCCTGACGTGTTGTCAGAATTAGTGATTGATGATGTTTATAAGAAATGACCGAGAAATCAAATGTAACTTATAGTCGATCTATTTTACTTAGATTTCATCTAATCGTCAGCCTCGGTAATCGCGCGCAATTGCAGATGTTTCATTCGCAATTACATTTCGATTCGATTTCAGAATTGTATTAAAGAATCTTAGAATAAACTTAAGATCTCAACCATTCGTTGCTTTTCACGAGTGCAGCTGTTACAGCGGTTTTCTTGTCACTGAATTATGTTGAATAACTTCATGATGTAATTGCTATGATTACATGGATTTATTTACTATTAATATTATTATTATTATTAGGCCTATTATTAATTATTATTATTATGTATTTGAACTTTGAACTTTTATTATTATTATTATTATTATTATTATTATTATTAGGCCTATTATTATTGATAATAAGTATAATTATTTTTATTGTTATCGCATCGTCATAATTATTATTGTTAATATTTGGCTGGCATTCAATTGCTGACTAGCCCTACAATGTGTGATTAATAATCATGTTTTTACGTTTCACGTAGATGGATCCTGCAAAGGACCTAATGGTCCCTTTCGCAAGGTAACACGGGTTGTATGGACCAGTACACCATACCACATTATGAACCCGTACTCCGGGACCTGGATTTTCATTACAATATACTTACGAATACACACTAAAATCATTTCTTTGCTGATATCATTCACTTCCATGGGTGACCACTGTCTATCTTGTAATGACGTCAGATCCTACAATCATTACGAGGTTGCATGAAATAGGACTATTGGTCAAATATTTGGACATTAGCGCAGACCGTTAGAGGTTTTCTCAGCTCGTGAGTCTGACCTACATTTCTTTGGAGTTAGTGAACTACAAAGCTACAACACCATAATCTCTGTTGATAAGATTTTGCAGTCAATGCAGCACGCACGAATAAAAAATACAGTCAGCTGTTATCAGACTGTACTTAATTATAAATCGCAGATTATCACGTGTTTAAATATTTGTTCGGTAATATATGTTCAGTCTGTTTATTTTTTAGAGATATATTTCCTTATGAATTTTGGTATCAGGAGAATCAACCTTGATTTTTAAGGTATGAAGCTGCAATATCCTCTCCCGGAGCTACATCATAGGTGTCCTTGTCATGCGAATGTGTGACTTACGACTGATATATACAGGTGTGCTCGGCGATATCACATGTAACAGGGGCTATCAATGTAGATGTCCCCTGTCGGCTGTCGCACTTTGTAGGTGTCTCTTATCGGAGTGCTTCGCATGTGTTGGAGAATTGTCCGAAGGCTCTACACCGCGCGATTCAGAATGGTATACACTTATTATGGGCATAGCTTCTTACTTGTTACTTACTTGTTAGCTTGCTTCAATCCACTGTTGGATGTAGGCCTCCTCATCATTTCTCTATTTTTTCCTGTGATGTGCATTCTGCATTCTGCATCCAATTGATCCTACATTGTGTAGATCTATTCATCCATCTATTACAGGGTCTGCTCTTGGTCTTCGGAAATTGTGTGGTGTCTAGACAGTTGTCCTTAGTGCCCACCTTGTCTTGTCTGCCCATTTTCATTTAAGTTTTCTTACTTTTTTTTTTATCACATTTTGATACCTGTTCTTAATTCTGTGTTGGATAACTTATCTTCTCATGTGACACCAATCATTGTTCTTTCTATTCGCCATACTGTGACGCACAATAAATTCTCAACTCTCTTAGAAAGAGACCATGTTTCACAACCATATGTAAACACTTCTACAAATCCCACATTCAGTCATAGTACAGGATTTCTAATGCTTACCTCCAATTTCGTGTTGGATAACTTATCTTCTCATGTGACACCAATCATTGTTCTTTCTATTCGCCATACTGTGACGCACAATAAATTCTCAACTCTCTTAGAAAGAGACCATGTTTCACAACCATATGTAAACACTGGGATAATACATTGCTTGAATAGTTGTCTTCTTAGACTCATTGGTAGGGTCTTTCAGGATGTACTTTAGTTTTGTCGAACTTAGCCCAGGCTAGGTGTGTTCGTAGCTTTACATCTTTGATTGCATAGCCCTTCAAACAAAAAGTTCCTTTTCAGAGGTCCGCTAAGGGAATTTAGGCCTACAAGTCAAAACCATCAAATGAGATATTTTACAATATCCACATTCTTTTATGATTTTGATTGACACGCACAGCTTTAAATTTTGTATTCAATCCGCAAATTTGTCTATCCCTAAGTGTTGCCGTCTCCAAAATCTAGTCAGCTTCTACAAATCCCACATTCAGTCATAGTACAGAATTTCTAATGCTTACCTCCAATTTTGTGTTGGATAACTTATCTTCTCATGTGACACCAATCATTGTTCTTTCTATTCGCCATACTGTGACGCACAATAAATTCTCAATTCTCTTAGAAAGAGACCATGTTTCACAACCATATGTAAACACTGGGATAATACATTGCTTGAATAGTTGTCTTCTTAGACTCATTGGTAGGGTCTTTCAGGATGTACTTTAGTTTTGTCGAACTTAGCCCAGGCTAGGTGTGTTCGTAGCTTTACATCTTTGATTGCATAGCCCTTCAAACAAAAAGTTCCTTTTCAGAGGTAAAAAAAAAAGTGTCTCTGGTGAGATTCGAACCTGCAGCCTCTCGCTATAAAGACGAGTATCATACCGTTAGACTAGAGAGACATACGGTATAAGCGCAAATCTAACCCCCACTCACTTTCGTTCACAAAAAAACATATGGGTTACAACTAGGAAATAAGAATAATATTATGACGTAATTTGAGTATATGTATGTATGCATATTATGCCCAATTTATATATATATATATATATATATGATATATATATATATGTATATATATATATGTATATGTATGTCTATATGTATATATATATGTGTATATATATGTATATACATGTATACATATATATATATATATATATATATATATATAATAGTAAAAACATCTCAGTACGCCATATGTTTGTGCTCATGTTAATCACAATACGGCATGATGATTTACCGCTATTTATTTTACATATAATGTGGAAAAGGGTCTTCTAACTTATTTCAACGTGTTGGTGAAGTAAGCTGCACGCTTCATTAAAAAAATATTTACAATTTGTATTATTTGAATAATAATAAAAAACATGTAAAGTCACTCATTAATGATGCATTCATAATGCAGGCCTAGTTATGTAAAACAAGTCGTGCAGTTTGTAACTAAAATGCTTTTACCCGATTGATTGATTGATTGATTGGTTGATTGATTGATTGTTGATTGGTCAGTCAGTCTGTCGCAAACGTAACAGTAGTCGGCCTCTGGCGTTATATAAATAAAATCAGTTTAATTTGTTAGCATCCAAATATCCTAAGACAGCTACTCAAAATTATCTCCATGTGTAAAATAATTTTCTAGTTTAAGGTATTTTTTTATGAGGAATATATGCTAAGATGTTGATCTGGCCGTCGTAGTATTAGGATTGTTATTGTGATTAATAGGTTGAAAGACTTTCTGTCACATAATCTTTAAAATAAAGCTTTTTAAGAACCAAAGCCGAGATGAAGAATTATAAATATTTTCAAAAACACTACTAATATTTTTAATTTGTATAAATGTACTCAAAACTGACATTTTATTTCTTTTTACTTTACACTGTCGAAGTTGTGTAATAATGTGTTGATAGTGTTTTCAAAGACAAACATTTGTGTAGATAGCAATACTTTTACTAATAGAAATTTCCCCAGCCTGCTATATCGGAGTCACACCAATTTCATTACTAACATTGTCCCAAACTTGTGGCCCTAGGTATCTGTGTGAAGTTTTTCCTGAGTCCGCTAAGGGAATTTAGGCCTACAAGTCAAAACCATCAAATGAGATATTTCACAATATCCACATTCTTTTATGATTTTGATTGACACGCACAGCTTTAAATTTTGTATTCAATACGCAAATTTGTCTATCCCTAAGTGTTGCCGTCTCCAAAATCTAGTCAGCTTCTACAAATCCCACATTCAGTCATAGTACAGGATTTCTAATGCTTACCTTCAATTTCGACCAACATATACCAACGTGTGTAAGCCCATTATTTATACACATTACCGGTATCTGCCAAATAAAATCGAAAAAACCCTCAAATTTAGGTTTTATGGCTGCAAAAGAATACCAAATGTATTATTTAACTGTCAGTGAATTTACGGAGAAATGTTTTTTCAAGTCAATTTTTAAAATTGTAAGTTATAATAATAACTATAAAAATTAAGTAATTCAATAGGTGTTTGAGTAGGTGGGCGACATGTGTTTATGTGTTGGGGTGGTAGGGGGCACTCTCTGTGTTTTTATGCTTGAACGTAAATTAATACAGTAATACCACAGGGCAATAGAATGTGCACACTGTGGCTTGTCATAAGCTTTAAGTTGCAATGTGGATATGTGTTTGCTGTTATGCGTTTTGCAATTTTTTTTCTAAAAAATATCATGTTTTAGACGGAATTATAACTAATCGATTCTTTCAATTTGAACTTGCACAAGCATGGCCTAGTTATGAAGGACCAATAATTCCAGAGCTGTGGTACACGAAGCATATTAAACGACATTTATAGACAAAGACGAATCAATGGTCTTGCATCTGAAGCACTCTCGTAAGATGATTCCTTGTGTTGAAGATGGTTAAAGGCACTAGACGAAATCTACTGACAGCTTGAAAACAAATTAAACGCCTAATAAGCAGCAAATAGCCAAGTTAGAAGGACCTCACGTATGATTCTTACGGCAAGATGTAGGCCTAGAACTTCAAATGTTGTGTAAGTCAACCTGGGTCAGCATATCGTCTGATTAGATGCACTGCTATATTGAGACGCGTTGAACGAATATTGCATTGTTTCATGGTTCACGCGTTTTGTGTACACCACGTGTTGACGGGTACATACAAACGAATGTCAACAGTGTATCGCAAATTAATTTACTCAATATTCTTCTAGTATTAGGGCCATAAACAATTCTGGGTTTTACCAAAACCTGTATACGAATTTGGCTTTCTAACAAATGCAGTCGTGCACGTAGATGTTTACGTAAGATTGTTGAGTCACTCGAAGGCCTTTGGATTTGAGCAGTTAAAGACACTTGCGAACTAAAGCCGCGCCGCGTGTACTTGAAATGCAGCTAAACAATATTTTGAAACAAGGCATCCACGTATGGAATTAAGCTACAAATCTGAATTGATTAATGATTAAAGTCGGTTTGAATGATTGGCTTGTGTAAGGAAATCGTCTATTTTCATTGTATAAAAACCAGTTTTCAATCTAGAGACTTATATAAACTGTGAGCGCGCATCTAACTAACAAGGAATTATTTAAATTCAAAATATATTATAACTAAGCCATCTTGTCAAGGCTTATAAAGCGAAATGTCTTTAAAATGGGCAAGCATTCCAACTACCAAGCTAAATCCTTCCTTTTCAATTAGGAAATAACACAATATTATTAAGCTATGACATTTAGGGATTAATTCCTCATATAAAGCCATTTATAGAAATGTTGTGTTATAAAATATAAATGTCACCAATTGCTATTTTCGTAAAATGTCTACTGTAATTTGTAAACGAGTAATAATCCTATTCGAATATTATATCGGTGTCAAACAAAACTACAATTTTATAATTTTGTTTTCCACATTTTGATGTCTTTCTATAATAAAATCGCCGACGTAATAAAGTTGAAGCACGATCGAAAAAATAATTATACATTTAAAAACAATCACATGAAAGTGTTCGTTGTGATTCCATCAATTTCATTTAACCACAAACGTTTAGCGGATGTAAAAATATTGATAAACTATTTAAGGTTGTAACTGTAATTAATGGTTAGCTGACGAATCGGATTAAGAACACAAGCATAGCAGCCATCAATGTGCACTCAAGCCACGAAATCAAAAGTCAAACTGTTACAGAGTTGTACTTACCACGAACTTATCTGAACTAGGGCCTACTTACAGGAATACCACTACAATACCCGACAGTCAGCTCACGTAATATAATAATAATTATAAAATAATTTAATAATTTGCCTAATTATAAAAATAAAAAGGTTGCCCAACTGAAAACTGTAAAACAAGAGAAAGAGCCTATGTAGGCCTACATGTTCTTTTTTGTTACCTTTTTTTTAGAGCATTTCGCTGCTGACGTTCGTGGATGATTCCATCTGACGCGCGTCTCTAATGTCTAGCCCCTCCCAATCGTCTGCGACATTCGCACATCAATATCCCCATGTTGATAATACAAATAAAAATTTAACTGATTTCCTTTAAGTAGGTGCTGCTCCTGAAGTGAGAAACAGCTAGGATATTCCTTTCTCTCATTAATGTTCACACCCTTGCATCTTCTATCCATCACGTTGGATCTGTTAAGACGCCTGGCTTGGCCATCGGTACATATAATTCTGTTATTTATTTTACACCATTCGAACGGATTTGATGGATTATAGGAAGTAGGCGTTTTCTAACATTTTGTAGATTCGTAAAACTAGGTCGAGATAGGCAAAAAAGAATAGTATGCGTTGGTGTCTAACATCAGTACATTAAAAGTGTAGGCCTATGTGTTTCATCAAGCCTGTTGGTTATTCATTATAACATTAATCATTCTTCAAGGAATGGCGTGATTGTTGAATCTAGTTTGTATACTGAAAGGTAGGGTACTCCTTCTTGCTTCTATAATATCGGTGTATCGAATACCCGATCCAAAACGATCGTTAACACGCTTTTGTCATATTTTTTGTATTCGGCAATTAATTTTCTGTACTGTTTAAGTATCCTGAGCTCTTTATCATTCATTGGCTGTGATAATGCACGAAACCTGGCAATACATAATGCACTGTTTTAGAAGTGACCATCATTTCAGGATCTACTGTACTTTAAGATGAGACAAAAATAATAATAATAATAATAATAATTAGTAATTGACGATTGACGATTAAGTATGGAATACCATAAGCCTACCTGTAGGCCTAAGCCTACTGCCGTATCTATCAAAAAGGTCTTTTTTTGACATGATGTGTAGGGTTTATGCATCCTCCTCGTGAATTCCACGTCCTGTCGATTTTTATTTATTACTGTAGGCCTACCTCGTCGTTTGCAAATTATACGATTATGTATCTTATTGACTTTAATGATCCATAAAATATACTATGAGACTTGCATCCAAATGATGTTTCCAAGTATTCGGCAGATACGCGAAATGTATAAAGAATGAGTACACTGGGGGTATTTTTTTACGTGTGTTTTGTGATGTGTGAACTAGTAACGTGTGGTCACGAAGACACACAGGATCCGTGTTAGTACACGGTATCTTCAAATACTAAATGTGGCTATCAAGTCTTGTGCTAATCCGAGAATGATTCCTGGAGACTTTAAGCCATTATGTCACGAAGATGATGGCGCTTTCCACGCCTAATCACACAATAACAAGAGCAAACAAGAAACGTGCTTAATGTGGTGAATGTCGTTTATTCGGAGCTTCTTAATACACATTTGTCGAAATGCAATAATTAAAGAAAACTCGATATTTCTTCGACCTATATTTGTCTTTAAAATTGCTTGTATTTTGACTGTAGTAGCATTAGGCCTACACAAGGTTCTCACCACCCCCCCCCCCCCATGGGCTAGTTACTACGAGTTGTTCAGATGCAGACTCATTTATTAGTCATGTATTTTCTATAAACTACTGTACAGAGAAACCTAGCAAAATCAGTCAATCGGGATATCGATCAGTCCACTTATCAGAAGCACATACGATCAATCATCAGCGCATAGAACTACTTGATAGTCTGCTGTCGTCGGTATCGTTTCAGACGACTTAAAATGTTCAGAGCCTAGTGAAACCTAGCAGCTAGTGAAACCTACAGACCCATCGTTCTTCACACGATGTCTATAAAATCACCGCTTCAAGAAACTGCTTATAAACTAGTTTGGAAGCAGTTATTATGCCTTGTTAAAATCAATTAACTATACATGCTGAGCTATGTATATGAGCAATATCTAATGGTATTTATAATTTCCTTGGACATGGACATTACGGAGAATAATGCCAACATAATCGCTCTATCGATTTCCCGCTCTCTATAATTGATATAGCTTCTGAGACACGTTAGTACTTTACTTAGCCCCCACATTAGAATATAACTCTTGAGCATTTAGTTTGAATGATTGATGAAGAGGCGTATAAAAATGTTATGTTCGGCGAGCCTACGTTCTCAGGAAATTACAGTATTTACTTGGTTAGTTATACAAGATACACGACCTTGAATCTACTAGAAAATAATAATTAAACAAAATAAATTATACATGTTCAGATCAAGCCGGGTTGCCGACGGGACAGATTCAATCTAAAGCTTGGCGTGATTCAAGACGATGGAGTAAAGAGACGAACATTAATCAAGATTAGCTTTTGTCTGATTGGATTTGTTACAAGTTCGCTTTGGGGTAAAGCCAGAGGTAGATGGATATATCAAGAAAGCACGCATGTCTCTATATACACACGTCTGCTTCTGATCATTCATTTCAATAATTGTATTTCCGATCTAGTTCATGTTACATAACATGTATAAACATATATATATATAATATATGTAATATACTGATATACCGTTAGGCCTATATAATAATACATTATAATGATAAGCATTATAATAATAATATTAATAATAATAATAATAATAATAACAATGATGATGATTACCGTACTTAATACACAATGAGTAGGCCTATATCTGATTCATTATGGTTACCATATACAGTAAATTTTAAATATTATTATGAAAGTCCACTACTAGGCCTACCGTATGCTACTGAATAATGGATATTAAATCCACTCCTCCTGGTATATTAGTATTGCTATAAGGCTTGAATACGTTTAAAAGTATGTTTCACGTGTATGTATGTTAATAATATGACAATTGGTTTTGTGGACATAGTTTAATTATATATTGATTTATATTTTCATAATATCGTTGTATTCTATACATCCTAATGGATTAATGTGTACGAATATAATAGTCATTCTAGTCATTGTAGTATGCCCTAAGGAACTACATTTTCATTGGGCTACCGTAAGCAATATTATCCACTATATCCATATTTTCATTAAGCGCTCAACTTGCTGATTACTCTGCGGTGCTTCTATCGAGCTTATCCAGTATGTAATGCTATTTAGCGGCCACCGACCACACACATCCACTGCGTCATGGGCTTATGAAACGAACTTCGTGTCGTCCTACTTTTGCCTATCGGTATGTTGCAACATCAAAACGATTTTCTTTAATAAACGCGTTTGAAGCTTAATTATCATTAGCTACACTGTGCTACCAGCCTGGGGGCTACGTTTGCATGTCGTCATATTAAAGATATTGTATTTTAATGCTTATACGTGCGTTTTTTATTCCTGATCATCATGCGTTTAAGATCAGCCTTCACGTGAAATGTTTCTTGTGTCATCATTTATTAATTTAATGCGTTTCCAGCTCTTAACACTACCCCATTGTGTTAAGCATTTAGAGCGACCTTCGTTTTGTCTTTTTATTATCATCATCATTATTATATTCATCATCGTCAACATCAACCTCATCATTATTGCCATCGTTGTCAATTTCATCATATTAATCATCACCATCTTCAACATCATTGTAATCTTCATTTTCATCATCAACCTCATCATTAACGTCATCATTAACGTCCTCATCATCATCATAATTATTATCGGTATAATAATAATAAAAAATTAATAATAATAATAATAATAATAATAGGCCTAATAATAATAATAAGAATCATTAATAATAATAATTTTAATAAAATAATAGGCCTAATAATAATAATAATAATAATAAGAATCATTAATAATAATAATTTTAATAAAATAATAATAAATATTGTTATGAAGTAATAACCTAAACAAATTATAATTTGATAAGATGGCCACTTGAATATTAGGTTGATGTAAAGTTCGGAAATAACCTGTGACTTAAAGCTTAAACTAGGCTGAAAATGCGCACAGGCGTGGAGTGACTCATTCAGCGACTTTGTTCCCCCAAGGATCATATCATGTCCAATCAACTGCCAAGAGGCGCGTTTTCGTCTGTCCATAACGATAGGGGCTGAATGGACCAGTACACCGGGGTAACCCCCCCCCCCCCCTACCCCCCCCCCCCCCCTACTCTTCTCGAAGGATGTACTGGGTTCACTTGGCCTACGGTTTACACACTTTGTCTGAAAAGTCTTGTTCCACCACCAGAACCATATGTGAGCGTTCGAACGAGTCACATTGTAAACAATTATATTAATTAACTTGAATGATGTCAACCCTATTTAAACTTGTGTTAAACTCTGGACCAATCATGATGTGATTTCATTAACCACACCTCCATTAGTAGTTTTCAGAAGCACTTAATATCATCAACATGTCAACAATGAGTAGGCCTATATAGAACAAAGATCTCTTCACCCCCGCCTCCACATAATTCTACAATATTATAGTAATATAGGCCATCGTTGAAAAAGAGGCGGCCGCAAAAAGGAACCTGTATTGACACTCACAGAGAAATCTTTTCCTTCCCGTGTTAAATTTATTTTATTAAAGAACAATCGTTTCAAGCTCAATAAATGATCTGCAATTCATTATCATTTTGTCTGCAAAGCCAGCATCAGACTTATTTGTCATTTTTAAAAATCACACTAGGTCAGGTTTCAGATGTACCGATGACTTTTGAGTCGTCTTTGAAAGAAAGATAAAATGTTACACAATTATGTTAGCAGAGAAGACTGTCTTAGAAGCAGGACTAATTATTAAATGACTATTCTCTCGTTACTTTCACAATCTGTTTAGCGGTGATCCCGTATTACGTGTAGCGTTATGTAATGATGCTAAATTTTACCTCTTATATTATTAATAATACTACAAAATTATGCTTCATAATAATATGCAAATTGTGCACATTTCCTACAAATGATTCATAAAGTTTATATAATGTGTATCATTATTCTTATAAAAATTGATATGCATACAAATGTTCCAAAGTTGTATACAAAATGGATCGTTCATGAATTATTCAACTATCTATAAGTTATCTATTATAGGCGTAGTAGTAGTACTGTACATATTATGAACATCGTTCACAAATACTCAGCAACCTAAGTTAAAATTCATTCGTAATAACAGTGCATTAATATCGTATGAATTATTGTGGTATCAATATTTCGACAGTCCAGAGTAATCCACGTGGTGTAACTATGGTAACCGTTGTCTTGTATGATCTATTCACATTAATGTTTACTTGGTAAAAGTGTTTCGGGCATAACAATATTTCGACAGTGAACAATAATCTACGAAGTCACTATAGAAACTGATGTTTTGTATGATCCCGTAACATTAGTGCTTATATGGCAGTAGTGTTTAGGACATAATACATGCGTGCTTTTTGATGTTTTAAATCATGTCAATATGTCCTCTCGGGTTTTATCACACCATGCGATTCCTATAGGGATTTTTAATGAATTGACATTGGCAATGCACGTTGGATTTGAAATTGTCTGTCTTTACACGATTACGTCGCATCCCCGCGTACCGTACAAGGTATGGTCTACCCCTACGTCTCCGCGAATGCGTATTACATTAGGGTAAAGCGCTGAATATTAGCCTACATATTTGAAGAGTTAGTTATTTTCAATACGTGGAATAATGCGGGATTACCAAAAACGCTTTAATTTGCGCAGTTGAATATAATATTGTTAGTAATGCATAAATGCATCAATTTGACACGTAACGGCCTCTTTGTTTTGTTAGGCCTATATATTACAGCTAAGGCTAGAAATTCCTTGAAGAACTCGACAATTCAGTTCACACATTAAATTGACAACAGTATGTTCACGTGGCGCCAACAACACACTCATAATAATTATTATTCTTGACTTTTTCAGTTAGGTCGCCGACCGTCAATTCCGTAGACAAACTTCGAGAAGACGAAAAGACGACAAAAGATATATCGTAGGCCTATAACAGAATGTAGTGAACGACGCGTGCTCGGTACCATCAAGTGGTTGTTAGTAGTTGGCACTGTGGATGAATGTTGATATCTACTCTGATGCGAGGTCAGTCAATACATAGACATGAAAGCATGAAATCACAATTAATAAATCTAGGCCTATGTTCATTTCTGTGTATATAATTATGGAACAATTAGGCTCTACTTTGTTAAAATATTAAGCCCTTTATTGATTTTATAATCCATTTTCAGACAAGGAACAATGCACTTTACGTTAATGGATAACATTGGCGTCACATGCGATTTCTGAAAATAATATTATCTTCATACAGACGCGCGTAAATTTTGCTCTTTCATCAACCTAGATCCTTCTCATTAACAACACGTCCATTCGTACTGCTCTCTTTTACACGTCTTGACCCACTCCTTCCCATTGTAAATTTAATATTCAGAAACAACATCAAAATAATTAATTGCTATCATCTTAAGTAAATTGCATCTTTACTATTGTGATTATTGTGCAAAAAATGAAATTTGAAATTGTTTATACACGGTACGCAGATAATAGCTTATTGATGGCTATTGTAGCAATATTTAATTGATTTATAGTTATAACATCAAGGACTACTACATGTTTAACATTTACTCATGATTCTTTTAATACACCAATTTTAGCATTGTTTACTATAAAAACACATTGACTTTAAGGAATAATAATTCTGTTACACAATAATGACTGTAATTAAGTGATAGACTGTGCTTGTTTTCTCTGTTTAAATTCTGTATAAATATGCCTAGGTTCGAAATAAAAAGAGCAATTTATGTTTTTGAATTTAACGTTTTTCAACCATTTTACCATACCATAAATTTCGTTACAAATATTATGGTTCTACAAAAATAAATAGAAAAAAAAAGAATTACCTTAGGTTAATCTTATATGATCACAGGTTGGCCACTTTATTTGTGATTGTGCAGTTCAACAATCTATACTTCTATAAACATTGTATTGTTATAACTTTTATTGCTGAAAATAATCTTCAAAATATCTATCCAGAATGTGTACAGTATTTAAAACTAGGCTTTCTACAATCTGCACATAACAACTTCATATGAAAGGTAACGTATTGATTAAACAAAAAAAGAATTACCTTAGGTTAGGCTTATATGATCACAGGTGGGCCACCTTAATTGTGATTGTGCAGTTCAACAATCTATACTTTTATAAACATTGTATTGTTATAACTTTTATTGCTGAAAATAATCTTGAAAATATCTATCCAGAATGTGTACAGTATTTAAAACTGTAGACGTTCTACAATCTGCGCATATCAACTTCATATGAAAGGTAACGTATTGATTAAAAAGAAAAATAATTTCTGTAATATATTAATTGCGACATATGAATTAATAGGCCTATCATTTAATGATACTCAGTATTATTTAATTATACTTCGTACAGCTACAGAAGGAAATGGTATATAATTATACTGTAATTTCAATTTAAAAACACTTTTTGTAGTATGTGTGATATGTGAGAATGTAATGATTGATCTACACTAATGCTTGTTTCTCTGCATTTGATGAGGTTTATCGTCATCTTTAAGCTTGGTGGGATTTCCATTTCTTGTCTGTTGCTGACAATGTCATGACCTCCAATAAAGTTGTACCGTGCTGCAGACGTTATAACGTCTGTGTGCTCTTGCAAACTGTGAGATGGAACACTTAAGTGCAGTGATTGGAAGAGTGCCTTACCTTGCCGTCCTCTTTAGGCCAAGTGGCCCATAAAGCTGCACAAGAAAGCAAACACCAGTTTGAAATTCATTAAACGGCATTCTTATCTTCTAACAACTGATTCTATGAAAATATTGTATTCTTCACTAATTCAACCTTGTATTGAATATGCATCTTCTTTCTGGTCGTCGTCTATATACTCGCTAAAACTTCAAATAACACAAAATAAAGCCATCCGTTTAATCTTGAGACTTGGTGTCAGGACACATGTTGGTCATTCTTAACTCTCTGGTCTCAATTTACTGAGCATTTTTGATATATTTGAATTCTTTAAATTGTGTCGTGTTTACAGAATCTTTGAACAACTTATCCCACAATACTTCCAAAATCATTTCACACGACTCAATATTTTACATGATCATTTCACTAGAGGTAGCTCACTAAACTTCTGTATCCCACATATTTAACATCCAAACAATAAACATAAATTTTTAATACACAGCAATCAAACAATGGAATTCACTACCATTATACATAATACAATCAACGTCACTCAATGTATTTAAAATAAAATTAAAGCAGCATCTTAATAAAAGATTTTGTAATATTGAACACAGTCTATAACATAGGCATATATAGCTTGGATAACGTTAGGTAGGTCTTTGCGAGAATTTTGTATACCTCATTGAATCTTGTATATCATATACTACTTATATCGTCTGTCTTCGTTTTTGTTTCTATGTGATATTTTATGACCTCGTTGGAAACAAGTTCTTCGGAACTTTCACAGGTTATCCTGGCGTTAATATCTATTTTTATAAGTGTATATGATGTTCCAGGATAGATTAATATTTTAAAGATTTTTTTTATTTTGTATGTTTTTTATAATTAATACTCGTGTACAGTATTTATGAATTGTGGTTTTTAATAATTTTTAATAACATTTTTCGCAATTGTATTTATATAGGCCTAAGTATATTTTCGTATAACCACATGTTTGATGTTTATAATGCCAAATAAAATTAAGTGAAATGAGTAGGCCTACACTCTTTCCAACCAGCCTTGTCGTTTGCAACATGTGTGGCTTAATTTCATGACTTCCACCTAAGACATTCCCTTTCCTTTTCAAAAGTCCTCCGCCACGTACTAGGACAACCGCTCTTTCTTTGTTAATGCTGTGTAGCAGCTTTTGTTTTGTTCCATTTTGCAAAATGTCCGACCCATTTCCATCTTCGAGACATGATTCGGCATATATTTCCTTTATTTTTATTTATTTATTTTTTTTTTGTAGCATTACTTCATTTCATGCAATGTACGCCATCTAATTTTGTGAATTCTTTTTAAGCACTTTTTAAGAATGTGTCAACGTTCAATTAATTGCCTTTCCTGGAAAATAGACTAGGAGAGTGTAGCGCAATCGTAATTATGTTTAGATTTAAAAGGATTTTAAATAGTGGAATTTAGAAACCGAATTTACAAAACCGATGACTTAGTTTTTCTTATTATTTAATCACCTTTATCATACAATTTTTCAGATTAGGCCTACTTTAAAATGTTCATTTTTGGGAATTTACCACGGTAATTTTTCTTTATTTTCATCAGGTTCATTTTCATTGTTTAACATTTTCTTCCTATTATTAAATTCTTATCTTTAAATAGTCAGGCGTGGCGTTTTGTTCTGTAACTAGCATTACTGTAGGTTAAACGTCACATTTAGTATAGTCCCTGTTTAATTTCTTTCTTTTATATATGTATTTATATAGGGTATGTATGTTAAAATTTAACATTGATTAAATTTAGTAGGCCTATATGCTAAATAACAAAGAGGACCTTCAGCCGTCAAGGAAACATAATTTTAGACCTATACCTTTTCATTACCCGTGCTGATGGGCGCAGATCATGGGGGGGGGGAGACATGTCCCTACATAATATACATAGGGGGTGTTGATCCCCTCACTTTTCGACCGCAATGCAATTTCATAAGTCAAGAAGATTCCTGGAAATTGTTGAAATGAACTGCATCAATTCTAAGTTTAACTGAAAGAACGCTGTACAGCCAGAATACATCTTATGTTATAGCAAGATACCGGTATCTCCTGCCCACAATCATCTGAATTACCTATAATAAGCCTACACGACTGGAGTGCACGTGCATTTATTATAATTTGAGAAAAATCTTATAAATATCAAGTTGGTTTTCGGCACATGAATAGGTACGGTACAGTAATACATCAAAGACAATTATGTTCTCTTTTTCTATGGTACATCAAAGAGATTGTTTAGGATTGGATTGGATTTATTCGGTGTAAACACCAAGGATAGCCCACGAAAGTCTAGAAGAAGACTTATTCCAGTGGGGTCCTTCTGGTGGTGATTGGACAGTACACCGGGAGACAATCCCCTACTCTTTTCCGAAGAGTGTACTGTGTTCTTTAATGTGCACAATGGCCATAAATGCACACGGGACCAACGGCTTAAACGTCTCATCCGAAAGACGGTGCGCTATTGTAACT
>NW_022731299.1:1123844-1143940 GCF_011630105.1 Anneissia japonica | reverse complement strand
ACAAATTTCCATTCTTTTTGGTCATCTTATGGCCAATAGCAATGTCGTACGTGCGCATCAAATATAGGTATCTTTGTGCGGATTTGTGCCCCTATACAGTGAAAATATGCTAAAATCAGGAATATTTTCAATCAGTTATAGCTCCTTAGGATGAAAGGTGACCCCCAATTTTTATTACATATTCTGAAAGCACATAAGTTGTAAATATGATTTTATAGATCATAATGGCTGATCGGACATTGTTACGTCATCATATTGGCATCTGAATTGAAAGAAAGTGAATTATAGCTATGACGTCATTTTTTAAATTACGCATTTGAGCGTATCTCGCTTATCCTTCATCGATCGTCTTCCAACTTTGCGTACGTTATAGCTGAGACAATTCTCTTTCATATATTTGACTTCTTTTTAAATTTTGATGACGTTATCATGGTCAAAAAAATATTTTTTTCTGACCCCCACTTCTTCCTTTCCTCAAAACGTTGATGAGCCCATATCATCTTAACCATTCGTCATTTCTGAATCATATTAAGTGAGCATAATCTTCAGGTCAAGGTTGAATGTCAGGTACCTTAATTTTCCGTTTGCGCGACTTAACGTGTGCGTCAACATTTATATATGCATAAAACCATGAATATTTTTAATCAGTTATAGCTCCTTAGGATGAAAGGTGACCCCCAATTTTTATTACATATTCTGAAAGCACATGAGTTGAAGATACAATTTTATAGATCATATTGGCTGATCGGACATTGTGACGTCATCATATTGCCATTTGAATTAAGAAAAAACTGAATTTTTATTTATGACGTTATTACTTTTTATACTCGTTTGAACGTACTCGCTTATCTTGATTGATTGTCTCCCACCTGTGAGTATGTTATAGCTAAATCAATTCTCTTTCGGACGTGTCCCTTTATTTTTCATTTTGATCACGTCAGCATGGTCAAAAAGAATGAATTGTTAGAGCATTCTTATCTCTCATTCTTTAAAGATGCAAAAAATAGAACACAAGAGGGCGGCAGACTGTATTTCGACGCTATCAGACTTATATATGCAGTATAGGGTATACGAAGGGAAAATTCCTGTGGCATTAATAACTAACAGACGGTTTTAAAAACACAACAATATTTAATTTTGTGTGCCATTACTGTACAATTTTAAAAAATTCTCAATATCACTATTCAGATAGTTTAAACGTTTCGGGTCATTTTCTGCATTCCAAAACTTTCCATATTTACGCGCCATACGTTCATTTCCACGCACACAGAACGTACTGAAGCTGAAAATCACGTTTTATTACATATTTTGTGTTCCTGACACTGTATTCATATCAGGAGTCACTCTTTGTGCCATTACCGTGCTCACGGGCGTCAAGCCGTACGTGTACGCATGCGTAAATCTTTTAAAATGCTGAAAATTATTGTTTTTTAAAACACTAGTTGTACAGAATATTTTAGCATATTATGAAACTATCAATCAGCACCACGCACGCTTTATAAGGGTCAAAGTACGGCGGATCACCAAACTCGTCTTTAGTGACGAGTTCAAATCTAGTTTCTCTTTAAAATGTGCAACAAATTTCAAGCAATCAATGTCTGATTGTCTGCAAACATAACAATAATTCACATTAGAACCATGTGCCTTGGACTATTGTTTACTACGAATAAGACAGGACTTTTTTTATACCTATTTTCTTTAACTTATTTTCTTCTAAAGACGTCAGAGGAGGGATTATGTTGACAAGTTTAGATATAACTTTGCAATTAGTTCAGCCCCAGTACATTAGAGAATGTAGTAATTTGAAGGATTTATATCTAAATATCTGGATCTGGAATCCTGGATACATAATCCTCAAAGCCCCTAGGAGTACCAAAGCGAAGAGGGGTGGTGGCACTGAAGGTTTATGTATTCCCCAGGTGATTGGTTTATAGCAATTATAATGAAGTACACTGACTACCATCCTGAGTTGCTAACCGTCTTTCTTTATTCAATAGTTGGCGCTATTACATCCTTATCAAGTATCATTGAATAATACATCCCTCATTCATTTTCGATTGATTTTGTTTATACTGTACATATGAATTTCAATATGCACTACTAATTAAATTAGATGTTTATACATATGAATTTCAATATGCACTACTAATTAAATTAGATGTTTATACATATGAATTTCAATATGCACTACTAATTAAATTAGATAAGATTATCATTTATGCCTATTTTGTTATTGTATGAGTTGAACAAATTATTATTGGCTTTTTCCAGCAGTACTGGGGAAAGTTATTGTTTTTGTTCTGGTTTTTTTTTTTCCCTTTTTTCTTGCATATATTTTTCCTTTCTTTTTGCACTGTTTTTTTTATGGCCATCACTTTGGTTACTTCCCACGCTTAGAATTTTTCCGTGTTTTGCCGAAGCATAGGACATATATCAAGGATGTGCCTCCTAATATTTAGTGTCAATCTATGGTGGGGTGTGCATGTGAGGACCAATTAAAGTGAGTTAAGGTCAAACAGTCTACACCGGATATTTCAAATACCAGTCAGTTGAATTTTTATGTGTTAGTGACAATGCAGTGAAGGGTGTAAATTTGAGGGTCTTTTCAATTTTTGAGGACCCAGACCTAAATATCTCTTTAAAAAAAACCAATGGGTCTAAATGAAACATTTTATAATACTTTGTAAAGGTCTTGTAAAAAAATTATTAAATTTTTGTGACGATCTGTAGTATGGTGTGGATCTGAGGACCATTGAAAGGAAAACGTCCCAGACTACATATTTCGAAAACGGATCAAACGATCTGAATGAAACATTAAAAGTTCAACCAAGTTACAAGGAAGAAATTATGTGCTGGAGATGAATCAGCCAGAGGTGCAAATGTGAGGGTCATTTCAATTTTTGAGGATCCAGACCTAAATATCTATTTAAAAAAAATCAATTTAAACCTTGTATAACAGTTTGTAAAGGTCAAGTAAAGAAATGATTAAATTTTTGTGATGATCCAGAGTAGGGTGTAGATCTGAGTACCATTAAAAGGAAAACGTCCCAGACCACATATTTCGAAAACGGATCAACTGATCTGAATGAAACATTCGGACATTGTAAGGAAGATAGTATGTGTTAGTGACGAATCAGTCAAGGGTGTGAACTGGAGGGTCATTTAAGTTTTTGAGATCCCAGATGTAAATATCTATAAATCGCTTTCAATGGGTGTAATTGTAATTTTGTATAATAGTTTGTAAAGGTCCAGTAAACAAATGACTGAATTTTTGTGATGACCCGGCGTAGGGTGTGAATATGAGGAACATTTAAACGAAAACGTCCCAGACCAGATATTTCAAAAATGGGTCAACTGATCCGAATGAAACTTTCTGGAAAGTTTAACCCAAGTTACAAGGATGATATTATTTTGTGTAGGGGATGATCCAGATTTGGGTGTAAACTTGAGGGTCATTTAAATTGCTTATGTCCCTTTTATAGATGGATAAAAATTTTAAGATTTTTTGTTGACAGTTGATTAAATTTTGTAAACGCAATTTGCGTTTTCTAAAGCGCTTAAACCAGTTACAGCTAGGTTAAACTCAAAACTACCGTGATATGCATGAACAATTTTTGCTTTCATTCAAAATTCACTTTGCTATTCAAGGTCGGCTCATGTGGTGCGAAATGGTTATGAGTCACAATGTACTGTACCTCGCTATTACCATTGCAGCTATAGTTCAAGTTTCACTAATAACGTCGAAGTGAACTTGGTTTTCATTTCCTTGTCTGAACAAATGCTAAGGGTTGACTACCTTGCCTTTTACAGCAATGCTAGTGGTTTATTCTACCCCACTTCATTGCTGTTTTCTCTGTAAGTGAAAGAATATATTATTAATATTAGTTTACGCCTATTCTCTCGAATATGATAACATGTTCCTCGGTTCACTTGAAGATGTGCATGATTTAGTGGGTTGTTGTAGTCTTGTAGTCAAATGTATCTAAGTAATCGTCTTCTTCATTGTTATGTGTATTATGGTTTGAGTTGTGCTCTGGCTTGTTTAAAATTGTTGTTGTTGAGACTTTCTCAACAACAACAGTTCTTTTCAGAACTACTGTACTTACGTGGTGTACCGCAAGCTTCAACATATATATTATTTCTTCGCCATGCAAACCTTTAAGCAATACTTTAAAATCCTTGTTATCATTTTACCATCACCTCTTCTTGCTGTTATCATGGATCCTTTAGTTTTGATTATTGTGTACTGTCGATTGTCACAGGGAGTTGTCAGCTTTTTCTTTTTAGCGTTACCAGTACAACATCCCCAATCGTCATGTTTGCTTTCTTTGTATGTAAACCACTTCCACTCTGTATCTTTTTCCTCACTGTATCCTTTTTTGTCAGCTCTCTTAATGGCTGTGTTACAGTAGCAAAGTTGGGTACAAATCATGGACAGTATGATGGCATGCTTTAAACCATCCCTGCATCTTTTGTTGCCCTTTAGTCTCTGTAGTACATAATGTAAGCTTTAGTTGTGTTTTTTTTGTGTGTCACCAAACACTATGATGTTGGCACTGATGTTGCGTGCTTCTGATATGCCTTTTAGGACTTGCTCAATCACATTTTTGAAGATTTCTGCTGCTGAACATACACCAAATTTTAGTCTCTTAGGTCTTCTTAGACCAACATGTGTTACAAATGTTGTTGTTTATTTATGTTCAGCATTTATGTAAATATTGAACAGAGTAGGTGACAGTAGTTACACCATTATTTATTGAAAACCAATATGTATTGCATAATACATGTGACCATGAACACCCAAAAACCTCAATTTATACCAAAGACAATCCCTGTCAATATGATCAAATGCTTTGTGCACATCTATAAAGCACACAAAGGTTGTTTTTTTTAAATATTTTTCTGTTTTCAATTATTGATGTTAATGAATATACATGGTGTAGGCATCCACGTTTTTGTCTAAACCCATTTTGTTCCTAAACGTTGTCTTAATATTTCACCGTACACTTTACATATTACAGATAATAATGCGATACCTCTATATCCCACTGGATTTCGTGGATCATTATTACCTGCTTTCGGAATTGGATTGATTAATCCCATTTTCCATTGCGTTGGGCTTTAAACCAATTCCAAAACATTTACTAAAAAGAGAACATATAAAATTTATATAGATGTATCATTTTTAATTACTTCGGCAATCAAACCATCAGCCCCTGCAGCTTTTTTATTCTTGGCACATGCTACAGCTTCTTTAGCTTCATTAAAACTTATTTCATCATTTTAATGAGCAGCTAGGTGATCTTTATCGGGCGTTGATGATTTGAATGTTAGGAGATCTAGTCGAATATTATCAATGAAATCGTTATCAAAATCTTTATTATCACCCCTGCACCGACTGTGCTTGAGACGTGGACTAATAGCTTCTTCAAATTCTTCACCCATACTTGGTAATCTGGTGGTATGGTAGCACACTTTGCAGGGGCTGTATGGCATCCCAATCCATTACTGTGCTGGTACTGTACTTCATAAACTATGATAAAAGTAGTTAATTATTTATAACAATTCCTGGTTGCTAATCGTCATATCTCCCTTTGTCTGATAAGTGACAATTTTGTGTTTGTAATCGAAAGTTTCCATTTTCAAAATGAATACTGCATGTGAAACAGTTTTGGGTCGCTATGGCAACCAAGCTCAAATACTAGGTCATCATATCAGAAGTTTGAATACCAACTTCCTAAAATTATAATTATAATTTTATGTAGATTCCAGATAGTACTTTAACCAGTTTCTATATAATGTTGTTTCAGTATTAGTGAACAGAATATTTCATTTTATTTATTTTTTCATCTTGTAGGATTACCTTTTGTTACTGCACCAAACAAATTTGAAGCACTTGCAAGTCATGATGCCTTGGTTGAAGTGCATGGTGCCCTCAATGTAGTTGCATGTAGTCTAATGAAAATTGCAAATGATATACGCTTTCTAGGATCAGGACCCCGTTGTGGAATCGGTGAAATTATCCTCCCTGAGAATGAGCCTGGTAGCAGCATCATGCCAGGTAGGTATCATTTTGTTGTCTTTATATTAATTGAATCTTTTTTGTACCGGTAGCTTGCCTTTCGACCATAGAATTGAACATTTTTAAACATTGCAGGAAACTTTCTTTTGCCAGTGGTATGACTAAGGCAAAAATGAGAACAAGTATATTGTATGTTTGCACTGTTTTTTAGCCATTCTGACCCTCTATTACACAGGTGGGCAAAGTGCGGCCTGTCAGCAATTTATTTGCAGCCCACGAAAATGAATGAAAACCCCTATGCATGCAACCCACCAAGCCACATTGGCTAGAAAACACGTTTTTTATGGCCCAACACCGATCATACGTAAACAGTAACATTAAAACTGAGAATAAAGTGATGTAAAAGCATTGCTTGGAGGTTTTTGGAAGCCAACTGAGAAACATCAAAGTTTGGGTGTGGCCCTAAGTCTTAAATCAAAAATTCACTTTAGCCTTCCGACCGATTTTTATGCTCAATTGTAAAATTGGTAGTGTCAGTCGAAGTGGTTAACACATAAACTCACTACTCACCAACTACACTAAATAGGATATTTTGGCTTTCATTCCCCGAGCCCTGTTCACCTTGGCTTCGTATTATCATATGACTGATTGAGTGATTGACTGATCAATTGATTGTTTATTGTTTGATCAGTTTCTAAGTTCATCGATCATTTTGCCCTTCGCCTGGGATAGTTACAGTAAGGCTTTCAAGGTAACATAGTCACACATGACGTCAGCTACGCGCAATTTTGCGTTTTTAGATTATCGATCATATAGCCTAACTAATTGCCATTTCAAAATCGCATTAAGTGAGCATTAGCTTTGGGGTAATGTTGAATGTAATGTACCCTAATTTTACGCGTGCGCTCCATAACGCGCGCGTAAGCGTACATCAAAATTTCAAAATGCTCAACATCATTTTTTTACTAAATTAGAGCATGTTTCAGGCCATTTTGAGCATTTCAAACTTTTTTGAAATACGCGCTCGCATTTTTACTTGCGCAGCACGTATAGAAGCTAGACATTACGTTTTTTCACATAGTTTGGGTTCCTGACATTGTTTTCACAAATTTCCATTCTTTTCGGTCATCTTATGGCCAATAGCAATGAGGTACGTGCGCATCAAACATAGGGATCTTTGCGGGGATTTGTGCCGATATACAGTGAAAATATGCTAAAGTAAGGCCTATTTTATCTGAATTCAACAAACTGAATATTTATCGATGACGTCATTTTTGAAAATGCGCATTTGAGCTTATCTTGCTTATCCTTGGTCGATGGTCTTCCAACTTTCAGTATGTTATAGCTGAGACAATTTTCTTTTTACTTTTTGATGACGTCATGGTCAAAATAATTGTTTGTTCTGACCCCCACATCTTTCTTTCCTCAAAATGTTGATGAGCCCATATCATCTTAACCATTCGTCATTTCTGAATCATATTAAGTGAGCATAATCTTCAGGTTGAAAGTCATGTACCTTAATTTTCCGTTCGCGCTTTTTAGCTTGCACGTACGCGTGCATCAAAATTTATATATGCTAAAAACCATATATATATTTTTAATCAGTTATAGCTCCTTAGGATGAAAGGTGACCCAAAATTTTTATTACATATTCTGAAAGCACACGAGTTGTAGATATGATTTTATAGATCATTATGGCTGATCGGACATTGTGATGTCATCATATTGACATCTGAATTCAAAAAACTGAATTTTTATATGATAAATATTATAAATGATAAGAAGGCGTTTCTCAATGAGAGATACATATATCTCATATCAGGAGTCAAAATTTTGTGACATTATCATGCGCACGTGCGTCATGACGTGCACGTACACATGAGTAAATCTTTTAACGTCCTCCTAATTCTTTTTTAAAAAACTGAATTTTTCAGCATTAAAAAACTGTTCAATCCACACCGCCGCACTTCCTGGGGGTCAAAGTGCGGCGGATCACCTAACTCGTCCGCAGTGACGAGTTTCAATTTAAATTTTTAGTATCTAAGTTTCAATTTGTTATTTTTATTTTGTGTTCTATGGAGGAGTGCATTGATTGTTTGGGCTTTCCCCTATTCTCGCATCCTGGCTAAATTGTTCTTTTATGCTGAATAATAATTATTATTTATTTATTTGTGTATTTTATAAACATGCCTATATCAAAATATGTATCGACCATGGAAATAAAACAAAGAGGATACAAACCATGTGTGTCAGCTTCACCTCAACATAATTGTTGAAAACGTTTCTTTCCTCAAATTATACAGTAGTTAATAATTTCTTTAGTTAATTTCTATTGCAATGAGTGATTTTGTCGGTCTCTGAATACAATAATATATTTGCTTTATTTTCATTATCACATCACTCAGTATAATTTACTTTATATATGTATTGTTATAAATAGAATATTTGGTATTGTAAATGGAGAAGCAACAAAAAAAAAATATGACAAACTAATTTGCCAAAATAACTATAAGCCTATAACTTATTTTATAAATCTAAATTTTATTGAAGCACATGATACAAATATATATCGCATGGAAACAATAAAAAGAAACGTGTCTCCAAACCAATCGACTTGAACATTTGCATTGTTTCTGTAAAAAAAGATAACACCATTTGATACTGCAATGAAATCTTTAATAATAATAATAATACATCAATCAAATTATACAGTAGTTAATAATTTCTTTAGTTAATTTCTATTGCAATGAGTGATTTTGTCGGTCTCTGAATACAATAATATATTTGCTTTATTTTCATTATCACATCATTCAGTATAATTTACTTTATATATGTATTGTTATAAATAGAATATTTGGTAATGTAAATGGAGATGCAACAAAAAAAAAAAATATGACAAACTAATTTGCTAAATTAACTATAAGCCTACTTATGTTATAAATCTAAATTTTATTGAAGCACATGATACAAATATATATCGCATGGAAACAATAAAAAGAAACGTGTCTCCAAACCAATCGACTTGAACATTTGCGTTGTTTCTGTAAAAAGAAAGATAACACCATTTGATACTGCAATGAACTCTAATAATAATAATAATAATAATAAAATACTACGAAAAAGAATTGTTAATATCTGATAATGTTGAAGTAATATAGCCTACCAGTAAGTTTCATACATCTCCCTGATGTTTAACAAACGGTATACTCAGGTACTTGTTCTATTAAATTATTACAGTATTCGCAGCCACAGCTTCGGCGCTCTATACACCACGGTCGAAATGCATGACAGAAATATACCAACTCAGGGCCGAAACGACCCGGGCCGAAACGACCCAGGGCCGAATCGACCCAGGCCGAATCGACTCTGGGCCGAAACGACTCTACACCGGCTAGGCCAGTCAGTAACAATAGCTATTGTTAGCCTACTCTGTAGGTAGCCTACCCCATACTGTCTTATATAATAATTATTGAGGGGAATATTTCCTGAACTAGCTAGGCCCTATAGTTTCAGCTTACTCTGTCTGTAGGTACACTTAGGTCTACACTGTTACTGTCTTATTATTTATCAAAACTTAGGCCTAGCTAGAGAGAATTATTAATTACTATTTTTTATTTAGGTAGGGTATTTTTTACTTTAGAAAAACACCAGTTGGTTATTCTTCCAAAATGCAGTGTATGTTTTTGTTTGTTTTTCATTTTATTAAAAAAATAATATTTAGGGCAGATATGGGACCAAGATCCCTGTGCTAGTGAATCTGATTATTAGCACACAATGTAAATTGTAATTATGAAGTTCAGGAATAATTATCTTCAATTTAGGCTCTCCAAGAAAAATAATAATAATAATAATAATTAATAATAATAATAATTAGCTGTCTATGATCATACTGTATTGTACATGATGATATATTTAATTTTTTCAAATTCTAGAGTGAAACTTTATGTAACATTTACGTCCTAATTCTGCAAGTGGAAAAGTATTTTGTTGCTAGCGAATGATGGAAGTTTAAATTAAACATTAAATAAATTTATTTCCATAGATAATATACTGATACATACAGGAAAAAACAATGCCCAAATAAAATACCTTCTGACCATTTATTAGTAAAAGATCAACTCTATACAAAATATTTAAATCTTGTAATTATCTCTCATTTGAGATTTGAACTAAATTCATAAAAACCATCCTTTCCAGTATACATTCATGATTTTACAATAGATTTATTACATCAGGTATTTGCTTTTTGTTTAACAAATTGTAGATGGTCATCACATACTATTTGAATAATATTTGGGCAGAGTGACTCATAAAGGAAGCAACTGAATACAACTGATGTATAATTATCCAGAAAGTCAATAGAATGTTTGTTGAACATAGAAACATTCCTGCACAGAATATTTTTTCAGTAGATGCCAGTGGATTTTGTTCATCTCTTTGGGCTGCAAAAACATTCTGACAGTAGGCTTGTCAACTCTAGTACTGCACCAAATTTTTGAATGAACAGCTCAAATTCCTGGATTGAGAGAGAACAAAATAATTGTGATATATCATTTTCAAAGTTTAGGATAGGAATTATTTCATGGCTTATATTTTTAATACTATACATTTTAATTCACATTTGAAGTCTGACTACCAACTTCCTTAAATTGGTGCCAAATATCTCCTACTGGAAATTGGCTAATACATTTATTATTACAGTATTATCATGTAGGATTTCTATATTATATTATAATAATCTGTTTGGTGCACTGCAAATATGATTTCCATTTTAATACATTTGATATGTATTAATAATAATTTATGCACAGATCAATCTGATAAGCAAAATGTTTTTTGGTATTATTGTTTTATTTTTAAGGAATAATGAAATTAATTTGCTTTATTTACCTTTTGGTATATTTGATACAGCGAATTTCTATTGAAGTCTTATTACTGTATTATATCTATAGACATGTCAAGTATATAAATATATATTAAAATAATTCTGTCAGTTATTAAGGTCTTGTTTATGATAATTTTCAATGATTTGGCAGTCTTGTGTCAGACCACCCTGAGGTTGTAAAATGCAATTTTCACCATAGCTACAACAGACTGTTGTGTGTTGGGGTTGACATAATACCATGAAGTTGAATACCAACTTATATAGTGCATTAGAACCAGACCCAAAATTCTTTATATAGGCCTAGGTTAGGCTAAAAATCACAAGAGAAAATGACATCATATACATATACATATCGCAAATACATCAAAAAAATGAATTGAAGATGTAGCTGAGTAGACAGCAGCAAGAAACAACTCTGTAAAAAGTTTGTTTTTTTTCTTTGATATTGAACTGAAAATCTGTTTAATTTGGATACCAGAAGCTCTTCTAATATACAATGACCTGTCTAGATGTTACTTGGAATTCATTTGCTGAAATTTTAAAAGGTAAAATCAGAATATAACTCTAGGCTCAAGCACCAAAGCTAGTCCATCTCAGCTCAGCAAGCAAACCAAGCTTTCACACCTCCAGAGACCAGCAGCCAAGTTGTTTATTCGAGCCTATGATGTTAGGCTGCCTTCTATTGTTCTCTCTACTACTGTCCTAAGGATACCTCATTTGCATTACTATCTGCTTGGCTTGGTATCATACACTTGACAGGCCTAGAAATGAATATGTTCAAAATGGATACCATTTCAAAGAACTTACTCAATATATTTAATACAACATCCAACGAATCTTTCTATGGCTTTACTAATGAAGAAGCCGGATTATTATCCTCAACACCGATTATTATACAACCACAAGCTAAAGATCATCATGGAGAAGAAAACACTAAAGAAATAGTAGAAACAAAGTCAACTGAAACACAAACTGAGCCATTAGATGCCAGTGTCTTTCATATGATTGAAAATCTGAAGTCGATGTTTGTTAGCAGAATTGCTGAACTTGAGGAGACAGTCAAACAGCTGAGCGAAAAAGTGAACACTCAGAGTCAGATAGTTGTTCCAGAACCCGAAGTTATAAGTACAATTCCAACATTTAACAGATTTGCTGTTCTCGAAGCTGACTGTGAGCGTGTTCCCCAAACTGTAGATGATCATCTACAAAAAGAAAAGACGACAAGAAAAACATTTTAGCATATTATAAAACTTTTTAATCAGCACCGCACGCGCTTTATAAGGGTCAAAGTACGGCGGATCAACAAACTCCTCTTTAGTGAAGAGTTCAAATCTAGTTATCATTATTATTATTAATATTATTATTATTATTATTAGTTGCTGTGAAATGAAGGACGAATAAATACATAATATGTTTATACATAATATTTTTGTAAAATGAAGCAAACTTGTCCACGAACTCATTCATGTTTATTTTCAATAAAGGGAAGTTGAGAAAGCATTAACACTAATTTTTTTTGCTTCAAAGTTTCAAATGAGGGAGCGACTGGGGGGGGGGCGCAAGCTTTTTGTGGGGGGGCGTCCACTCCCCACCCCCTTGGATACGCCACTGCTTGATAGGTGAGTTTACAAAATAAGACCGGACTTGGCCATGGCCATAAGAGAGGGCCATCCATGCTGTTGTTGTGTTCAGCCCAGGGATCAGCCTAGACTGCATCAGGACACTTCCCTCTCCACTCATTTAGGCCAATGAGTCAAATAAATAAATATATATTAAAATAATTTTGTTATTAAGGTCTTGTTTATGATGATTTTCAATGATTTGACAGTCTTGTGTCAGACCTACCTGAAGTTTTAAAATGCAATTTTCACCATAGTCCTAGCTACAACAGACTGGTGTGTGTTGGGTTGACATAATACCATGAAGTTGAATACCAGCTTATAGTGCATTAGAACCCAGACCAAAATTCTTTAATATAGGCCTAGTCACTCATCCTAAAAATTACAAGAGAAAAGGGAAAGTGACATCAAACAACTTGAATACATACTGCAAATACATCAACCATCATAATAATGTACAGTATTTGTATATAACTGAGCAGTATTATCTTTATCTCCAGACATGGAGCTATTAGGGCTAGGGCCTAAGCCTAATCATATGTAGTGTACACTAGGGCCTAGGCTTAGGCATAATTATTTATTAATACAGGTAGGGCCTAAACTAACTTTCCTCGATTAGAATACAAAATATTCTCTCAAGAGATGTCGTCTCAAAGTAAACAAAAATAGATGATGCGTAGAAAACTGGGCTTCATAATTTAATGTATGACCAAGCCAGACCGAAGCCGGCTTTCCCGCTTAGGCATAGGCCTAGGTCTTAGCCTAAGACTAGACGTTTGGCAATAGGCCTAGATACGAGGCAATTTATTTTTATGACAACCAGTATGCCTATATTCAATTCTACTAATTATATAAAATGTAGCTAATAAAACGTGAGCCTACCGTAGTAAAAGTGCCGAATAATTTATTGGTTCTCTATCACGGCTAGCTCATTCGCGATGAGGAAGAGCGTAAACATCTTGCCAACAAACCTCTTCTCTTATCAGATCTCCATAGCAACCCCAGATATCTCATACATATGCATAATTAGTGAAGCAAACTGAATTTAAATTAGCTTTCTTCAACCGTCGCGATACAACAGTCTTGAGAATTTATCGAACTAATTTATCTGTTAATTAACTAAACTGATTGATTTTCGTTCGGTTTTTGGATCAAAAGCGAATAACTTTCCTAAAGCAACAAAATGGCCAATTCAAAGTTTAATCTTGTAAACCTTCATTTTTTGTGTTAGAAGGGACAGTACAACTTTTACATTCTGTTCCCCCACTCATCTTTCTCATTTAACTTTAGTTCCTCTATCCTTATCCTTTCTGTTTCATTAACCTGTCGCCACTTCCACTTCAGTATCTTTCATTTCTCTCTGGTGTTTTTCCATCGTATGTTGGTAAAAAGGTGAGCTTTTATCTTTCCTCCTATATACAATATTACTGTATGTTCGTTATATCTTTCTCCCAGGCTTCTTGCAGTCTCTCCTATTTATAGTACCTCTACATTGTATTTTGTACACCACTTCTCTTTGTTTGCAATTAACCTTACCTCCTTCTTTGCATACAGTGCAGTTATCTCCTTCATATCTCATTTTTTCAAATGAATTGGATCTCGCCAACATGTTCTTGATGCTATCGCCTGCTCTCTCTATCACTTTTTAGTTTGCATGCCCTCATTATTTTAGAAACCTCATTTTTCCATTTTCCCTTCTGGAGGTACATCTACAAACATTACAGTTTCATATCCTCCTTTTGTGTACCAACTCCTTCTCTATTCCAATTCCTGGACCATCCTTATTGATAAATAGTTGAACCTGCGCTTTCCTTTCGTCATCCTCTACATTCTCTGAAATATTTCTCAGGGCCTGTCAGTCTGAGAGTACCATTTTCGGCCAACTAAGATGTGTATAAGAGACAGCGGAAATATGAATCAGGGGGATCTGGGTTCAAATTTAGGGGGTGGGGGTCAACATGTTTCCCCAAAATCTCAAAAAGGAAGGTGGAATTTTAATTCCTAGATGGCGTGAAATGATCTTTCCCGAATTCTGAGGTGCCTTTTATTGACTTTTAAGTTCTAAATTCAAGGTTTTCCCCCTCTTGAAAACATTCCATAAATCAATGAACCCCAAAGAGAAAAAGAGTCGGGGTTCCCCAGGGAAAATTTTGATTTAGATGGCAGGAAGTGAGCTGTTTTTTACTTTGACCCAAATCCACCAATATGAATTGCGAAAAAAGTGTAACTCGGTCGGGGACCGGATAAACACTCTCTCCGCTCTCTTCCTTTTCTTTTCTTGCATATTTTTCTGATCTTACAAAAATCTCCATAGACATTATATATTTTCTGCCAAAAAGTGCACCAGGTCCGCCACCAATATCTGGAATTTACTCTTCAATGACAATGCTGACTGTCTATGTATGAGCTACTGGTCATGATTTCATGTAATGTGTATACAGCACCTTGCGAGTCGGTCTTCTTTCTTGTTGACACATTCTCTCCAGACGTATAGATTACGTACATATCTCTTGTATATCACACACTTGATGCCTCTTTCAACTAGCCTTTGTCAGAGCCCTTTGTTGGTTGTCCCATTGGTGGTTGTCCCAAGTTTTTTAGACAACCAGCTTCTCGGGAGATTCTGGGGTATCCCTTGTATCTTGGTGTCAGCCTCTATCAAACTCATTAATAACCCTAGCTCCTTCACGTCTCTCTGTGGAATTGTAAGTCACTTTCTTTCATTTACTCCCCACATCTGTCCATCTAAGGATAGAGAGCCTTAACATCCATGCTACCTACTATGTAGGATCTCAAATCACAAACTGGCTATGTACACCTCTTTATCTCACTTTGGTGACTCTCACATGTTGTCTCACTGTCTCAGATTAGGGGGCATTTTGCAAAAGGAAGCTTGACAGCTGTAGCGTTTGCTAAAATATCAGAATGAAATTACAGCCATTGCTGATGTTAAAATTGAACCTATGATTAATATTCCTGATATCCCTCCCAGTGATTTTGGTGGGAACTACTGTACCAACATAATCAGTAGGCATCTGGCAAAATTTTCCCAATATCGAAAACTTGCTAAAGTATCTTTAGCCAAATTAAAGGGCTGTAATTGCAAGTGGGCCTAATACTCTGTGGCTAAAACATAAAACCAGATTTTCAGTGATTTTTCCTGGGGTTTTAGGGAGCCTATTTCCCCTATTGGCACCTGTTGGCCTGGGGCTGGCCCCCAAAACCCCTATGTTAATCTGGCTCTGCAGATGAGATTCCTCAGTCACTAGGAATATGTGCTTTTGAATTAAATTACCCTTCAATTAAAACTGGCTATGTACAAACTGAGTGTAAACAAGCCAATATCATTCTACCCAAAACACACCTCCAATTCCTCTTCGAGATGTGGATGTCCAAGAAATCAGTCTTGCACCAACTCTTGCAAAAAATTACTGAAAACTGATTTCTGAACACACATATGGATCCCTGCTGCCAATATGGCAACCAAAAAGGTAAATCAACCACCCACTGCATTATTGATATTTTCCATAATCTGGTTTCCCATGCTGAGAGATCAGGTATAATACTACGATCCTAACCTAATTTTATTGCTATTTTTAAAAAATGATGTAAAGGAATATAGAATCTAAAATTTGTCAAAAATGTCCTTAATTATAATTGATATTTAATGTGTTTTTGTGATGTTTTGATGTTGTTTTTAGGAATTGGTGGTGTACAAAAAGCAAATTTCTAATGTATTTTATTGTACATTGGCCAAATAAATGCTGTGGATTGCAGAACATTCATTTTTAATGGAATATTAACAGTGAGTCGCCCTAAATTGTAGGAAATAAATAGGGGATAAAAAATTTGCATTCAAACTGAAGTACCATTTCAAGCCATTTAGGGAAGGTGTCATAGACATAAATATAAAAATGGTGGTCTTGATGTAAAATTGACTTTCTGGGCCCCTCTATTTTGAATTCCAGGATCCACCACTGTTTAATGTTGTATAGTTACCAACCTGAAACATTTGAAATGCGTGAATACACCAGCTGGTTTGGAGGTGGTGGGGGTACATTTTTCCCTGAATTCATAATAATTCGTTATCATGCATAGACTTGTGCTAAATGAGTGACAAATTTATGATCACGCAAGTGTTTCTGCAAAATGCGTGTTTAATCCGGAAAATCACTTTGAAATGCGAGAGCGGCGCCAGCGGGGTGGCAGGAGGGCTTAAGCCCCCCACCGGACAAGTAAAGCCTCCCCCCCCCCCTCCGGACAGAGCTCATCGGGCAATAAGAGACACATTCAGACCATTTAACATATAAAAATAAGCTCACACCAAGCCAACATGTCTGTCAGTCTGAGAGTACCATTTTCGGCCAACTATACGTTGATATTCTTTTAAAAAAATCTCATTTGGGAGGGGGAACCCCTCGTAACCCTTTCTCCCAGCTAGAGCCTACGAGCTCAAGTCCCCCGTCGGACAACTTAGCCTCTTTCCCCCCCCCCCAGAAAATATATCCTAGAGCCGCCACTGTCGGTAACTATGATGTTGTACTTTGGTTGTTTCTATAATCTTATTGTTAGAATATTGGCAATGAGAAATACTTAGACATGGGGATGTGCGAACGCACAAATGTTGGGAACCAATGCATGAGCGAACCCACTTAATTTTTCTAAGATTTTAAACTCGGTTTGTTTTATACAGTAGATAGCAATCAATTGTACAAGTTGAGGTAAACAAATGTTTTAGATGCATTTCTTAATTATTAATATTAAAGCATTTTTATTTGTCAAATTCTGTCGCGCCACCAGTTGAAACCAATTAAATTTTTTTTAGGCAATTTAACTATGATCTGATTTTCATCATATTTTGCTGTTTTATGTGTAATTTATGATTCAGAATTAAAAATAAAATTATCCGTCCCGCCACTTATTAGAATTCGGTCCCGCCACCCTTAAAGTATAATTTGTTTTTAAAAGTGTTTGAATCGATTCCATTTCCATAATTCTTAACAATATTATGATTTTAAAAGTGTAATTTATGATTTCAGCTTAAAAATTATTTTGAAAAATTAAGAACATTATATCTTAAATAACGTAAATATATTGATGTGATTCCAATACTGTTGTTATGTTGCCATCATTATAGAGCCCTTAGTACTATAACTTTGCCATTTCTGTCAAAAATGTGCAGGAGGTATAAATGATCTTGAAATACATGCTTACAGTACATAATTCTACTGCGTTATTACACGACTGCGCTGGTAGAAGCTGTTGCATCTTGGCTGATTTTTACTGTTTCTTTGCTGTCTTATCTATATTTTTTTGTCAGTTCATAGTTCTGGTGTCTGTCTATGCAGTTTGTACATCCCTCTCGTGAATTTTGTCTGTAGTCTTGTATTTTTTATGGAATTTGACTGATTTTTTGAACTGATTTTTTGAACAACTGAATCTATGCCTGACTTACCACTAGCCAACATGTGCTACGGCCGATTGCACGGATCAAACAACATTCACCTGCACTCGTATACACAACACGGATATACTGGCCATAGGGCTACGCAATATCGAGGCAGAAGAGCCAACAGGAAAATTATCAGAAAGATCCAAGCTATTCATTTCGTTTTGTTTTATTTGGCATTACATTAAAATGTAAAGTACAAAAAATATCTAAATAGAAAGAAACAATATCAAAAATGTCATAAGTGGTATAAAATACTTCATCAAAAATAAATTTGAGTTACCTTGAACATCATATACCACGTAAAACATTGATATTAACAAAACAAAAAAAAAACAGATATTAATGCCAGAATAACCCGTGAAATTTCTGAAGAACTTGTTTCCAACGGGGTCCTAAAAAATCACATAGAAACAAAAACGGAGACAGACAAAAGAAGTGGTATATGATGTACAAGATAAAACAATAAAAAAAGAAAAATTAAATAAAAAGGACCACCAACAGTACCAACAACGTTATCAAAGGAACAATAAAAACAAGATAATTAAAGAGTAAGAGCAATATTACGGAATCTTTTATCAAGGTGATGCTTTAATTTTATTTGTTCCTGTGCATGTAATGCAATAGGAACTATTGTAATCACTCTTCATTTTTCCTTTGTTTTTTATTGTGTGTAGTATGTGTGTGCGTGTGTGTAGACATTTATGCAAATGTGCATGCGTCAAAGAAAAGCTTTCCGACATTTTGTTTTTAAACCTCGCGATGCGAAGTTCGATGTTAAGTTTCTGCAGTTCAGTTCACGCTAACCGATCGGCAAGTCGGCATGGATGAAACTATTTTGGTTTTACGACAAAAAAAAATCAACTGCTGTGGCATAGGTATTTTGAAGGCCTAAAATAAAACAAAAAGGTTTTAATACTTGCTGAAATACATCGTTTTTTCATTTAGATCTCCATTCTTCACTAACTCCATGCGCCTTTTTTTTCTGTTGTATGAGTAGTCATATGAAGGTACTATATCCCCGACAGTTGGCTAATGCAGCAATGTACCCTTTGAATGCAAATTGAAGACAAGTGAAGATATAAAGGCAGCCGACTGTCAGGTACATAACGACTATCTAACTTTCCACAAAAACATTAGGGCTAAGCTAGGCCTAGTTCAGTACAGTAGTTACTGCAATGCGAGGGTGGTAGATCGTTCAGTCAGTGATATCGTGTTATCGTCTAACATTTTAATAATGTGTGTAAAATTTAAGAATGCACCGTGTGGGTCGCTTTCTTTGTTATGCGGTAGTAGTATACGTAGCAGAGTGACGGCAGCAATCTAAGCCAGCCTAGGGCCTAGATAGTATACTTTCTTGATCATTGTGATCAAAACTTCGGGTGACAGACGATTGGACCCAACTGATGTGGACGATCGGATCCAAGATAGCTTCAAATAAATTGTAGTCCTAGTAGGCCAATGCCACCACCCCCACTCTTGATATCGTTCCAAACTACTGTAAAATGAAATTACTGTATGTAGGCCTAGGCCCTATGCCTATGAAATTTTTTCAAAGAAATTTACCAAAAATATTACTGTAATTTGCCTGTCGAATTACATTACCAGTGTGGTCTAAAATCACTATTTTGGGCCATAAAGACTCCCCCTGTATTTTTCAACCTCCACACAAATTTGACCCATATATATATATATATATATATATGTCATTGAAACAAAAAATAAGGACAACAAGGCATGTAGACTGTAGAACACTTCATTTATTTTTGAAAGAAATTTTCGGCCAGTCCTCAGGCCTTCATCAACTTTAATGAATGTACAAGTTGGCCGTTACAAGATCTATACTGTACAATATAAACAATACAATAGAGGTGTAGACGGATTATAGGCCAATTATCTAATAGTTTATGCGGTAATATATAAAGAGAAATCCGACAGAGAACAAAGCGGTCAAGCATAGAGATAGTGGTGTTATAGACAAAACAATTCTTAATTAAGCGTACATAGTAGAACAATATGGTGGGAAGCGGACTTAACTACACAATAAGTAAATGGTTATGAAGTCTTAAAGAGTAAAAGATGGAATATATGAATAAAACAAAAACAAACCAAAATAAACCT
>NW_022731299.1:1057596-1123835 GCF_011630105.1 Anneissia japonica | reverse complement strand
GTTTGCGACGAGTGACTGGTTTGGCTTGTCTTTGCCACATATATATACACACATAATATATATATACATATATATATATATACATATATATATATACATATACATGTATACATATATATATATATCGCCGTGGCTAGAGATACGGTACCGTATCGGAACTTCCGATTGTTAAAGGTACGATAAATGATATTACGTCATGATTAGCCAATAGAAACGCGCTGCTGGAGTGTGTTTTAGCAACGATCGAAGAAGAAATTTTATTCGTTCGTGGGTGTTGTTTATAACAAGCTGTGATTAATAATTCTGTAGCCCTAGGCCCTATAGCAATTAAAAAGGATAGCAGTTTTGCCAGATTTGGCGACATCAAGCGAGAATAAACCATTTTAATAGTAGAAGCCATGCCTAGCTAGGCTTTAGCTACCCCTGCCTTAGCTGAAACCTGCGAAGCCGGAGGGCCTAGCTAGAGTAATGCCGGCCTAACTCTATGCCTAACTATGCCAGGTAGGAAGGCCTGCCTGAACATCTCTAGGCCTAGGTCCAAACTTTACTTGCTGTTACTGCCAGGCCCTCAACCTAGTTGAAATCTGGCTAGGAATTTAATTTAATAGGAAGTTAAAAAAGGGGAAAAACTGATCGCCCAAAATGCCTCAGAGGTTACATTCGGGCATCTGTCTAGAAAACAAATATTTCGCGGACATCCCCCCTTAACTTAAGGCGATGTTATTTCGATCGGCCCCATTTTCGTTTCCCCTGTCGGACATCTCAGGATCGGACATCTCAGGGGCCCTGTCCATATACGGTAAATGAAATATTAAAGCTTAAACAAAGTTGAATAACTTTTTTTTTAATCGGAACTATAGACGAGAGGTGAACACACGCGTACACATTCACTGCCATATGGCATGTGTTTGCACCTAAAAATAGCCAGTCTAATTTTATCCTCTGACCTACTTCACTCTTTGCAGTAGTGCCCCACAAGTCCCTGAAGACGGCGTACAAAGGATGTCTGCTTCGCCCTAAAGAGTTCCTTGGGAACCTGTTTGTGGGCGTTTCTTTCCGATTTTTATAGCGTTTCCATGCAACAATAGGCCTTGTGAGTGAAATTTAATTAATTTAATTAATATAAAAAAAAGCTTGTAACAGCCATTAACATTGTAGGATATATATTTTTTAATTAAACTATACACTTTACTATATCTTTTTATTTGTGTATTCTATAAACATGCCTAATCAAAATATGTATCGACAATGGAAATACAACAAACAAGAATTATACAAAGTTACAAACCATGTGTCTGCTTCACCTCAACATAATTGTTGAAAACGTTTCTTTCCTCAAATTACCGTTTTCTTTAGTTAATTTCTATGCAATGAGTGATTTTGTCGGCCTTATGAATACAATAATATATTTGCTTTATTTTCATTATCACATCATTCAGAATATTTTAATTTATTTTATATTGTATGTAATGTATTGTTATAAATAGAACACTTGGTAATGTAAATGGAGAAACAAAAAACAACTAATCCGCTAAATTAACTATAAGCCTACTTATTTTATAAATCTAAATTTTATTTAAGCATTTATAAACATGATCCAAATATATATCGTATGGAAACGATAAAAAGAAACATGCCTCCAAACCAATCGTAAGAACATCATTTGATACTGCAATGAACTCTTTGATAATAATAATAAAATACTACTAAAAAGAATTGTTAATATCTGATAATGTTGCAGTAATATAGCTTAAGTTTTTATGTTTAACAAACGGTCTACTGCTTAGCCACCTTGTCCTATTAAATTATTATTCGCGGCCGCACCTTCGGCGCTCCATGCACCGCTGCCGAAGTGCATTACAAAACTACCAACTCAGGGCCGAAATGACCCGATGCCGCATCTACTCAGGGCCGCAAAGACTCTACACTTAGTAGTAGCACTACAGTAGGCCTAAGCCTAGCCTAGTAGTAGAACATTCTCTATGGTAGACCATAAAATACGCAAGAATAACAGAAAGATTTTTAACCCAAACATTGCGATAAGCCCCAATCGAAATACATGAAATGGGCCAAAAGTTTTATGACTTGATTCTCATGATCGCGACGTCGACTTTGCAAATAAGCCAAAATCGAGTCGGTCATTTCTATTGGCTAATCATGACATAATATCATTTACCGTATCTTTAGCAATCGGAAGTTCCGATATGGTACCGTATCTCTAGCCATGGCGTATATACAGTATATACATGTATACATCTACATATGTATGTACATATACGTGTCTGTCTCTTATACACATCTAGATGTGTATAAGAGACAGTATATATATATATATAAATGGGATATTCCAGATCATCTATGACGTAGAGTGCTCGATATCTCAGATAGAGCTTAATTAAGTATTTAATTATATGTCATCCAGAACTGCTCACTCAATAGCAAGAATGAGTTAGTGTCAACTTGTCGTCATAGGGTGCGTTCGGGCGAGTTTTTTTTTGGTGTTGAACACAGAGTAAAAGCGGTAACAGCAATTTCTAGTTTTCGTCCGAGTGGTGTTAATCGCGGACCGCCTGCTGATATTCGCCAATAACCCAACGCTGCAAATTGGAGTGTTCTGGAGGATTAAAACTGGCCTATTTGCGCATGCGTTAGCAGCAGGGAGCATTTAATCCACACATCTAGATGTGTATAAGAGACAGCGCCAGAGCTAAAGTTTGTTTACATTTAAATTCTCCCGATTCTTTTTACAGTTATTTTCCAAAAACAAAACTGAAAAGCTCGATAAAATAATATTTTCAACGGAGGGCTAGCCTAGAATCCAGATCGTTAATTACTCGTGTCCGCTTGCATACCGATCATCATCATGGGGCCACTGCTTATTTGTTTGACAATGGTAGTAATTTTCTGTTTTTATAAACAATCTAATCATCAGGGCTGCCATTTCCAGGCCGTCTTGTTGTGGTTGTTCTTGTAAGAACAATCGCACCTGGATAACTAGCAACGTTGTGACAATTGCCGTTAGTTGGTAAAAATTCACCATTTTGAAATGGCAGTCGAAAATATGTCAAGTATTATTAATTACTGTATTATAAATTACGTTCGGGAGAATCGGGAAATGGATCGCACGTTTTTTTTTTTTTGAGAGAGAGAGAGGCTAGAGGGCCGAGTGAGGAGGTATAAAAGGGGATTATGGGATAGAAACTGGCATTTACATATTGACCCTAGGTTGTAGACCCTAGGTTGTACATCTGAGGTTAATGGTTTTTCGAAAGCGGTGTTGTGTTGGAGTTGTGCACGAACGGGTAGACCACCCGCGGATACTTTTACCGGTAAGAAACTAGTAAAGGTTTTCCGGTTCTCGTCCGAACGCACCCATAGAAAGAAATATTTAATTAGCAACTGTGAACAATAGGCCTCTATAACATGATATCAGTCCGACTCCCTGATTAGCCATTTAATTATAATCCCTAGATCACACCAATAAACAATAGCCTTTGTAACATAGTAATTTAGTTGGATTCCCTGATTAGCCATTTAAGTTATAAACCCTGGGATATTGTGTCATTCATGTTTTACAATTCGCCTGATGAGTGTGGCCCTGTGTGGTCATATGAAACAAATTTGTAGATATGAAGTAACCAAGTTCATCTGCTATTGTTTTATTTCTATATATATATTTATTTCTATATATATATATATATATATATATATATATATACATATATATATATATATATATATATACTTTTTAAGTCATGTATCATGCATAGGAACGTTGACGCCTGCAAGGCTCTGGTTTTTAATACGTTGAGTGATGTTGATTGTTTTATGTTTTGTATGATGGTAGTAAATTCCAATGTTTGATTGCTGTATAATAAAATGTTGTATTGTTGGGATGTTTAACATGTGGGATGTGAGCTACCTCTAGTAAAATGGTTGTGTGAAATGATTTTGTAAATATTGTGAGCTAAGTTGATGAAAGATTCTGTAAACGTGACACAATTTAGAAAATTCGAATCTATCGGAAATGCTTAATAAATTGAGACCAGAGAGTTGAGAATGACCAACATGTGTGCACCAAGTCCTAAAATTAAACGGATGGCTTTATTTTGTGTTATTTGAAGTTTCTTAGTCAGCATTTTGTTTAAAGATGAAAACCAGGAAGAAGAAGCATAGTCAAAACAAGGTTGAATTAGAGAATACAGAATTTTAATAGAATGAGTTGTTAGAAGATGGGAATGTCGTTTAATGAATTTCAATCTTGTAATGGCAGAGACCGCACTTCCGGTAATGATCCGGTAAACACGAATCTAAATTAACGTTACCTTCATTTCTGTCTACAAATGCTTGGTCTCTTATTAACAAAGGTGATGAATTTGAAATTCTCATAAATTCTGTACACATCGACATTGGAGTTGTAACTGAATGTTGGTTTAATCTTCATCATAATTCCAACCAAATGTCTATGCTGAACTATTCTCTCTTTACAAATCTTTGTAATGGATGAGGAGGAGGTGTTGCTGTCTACGTATATAATAACATTTAAGCTACTCAACTCGATATTGATATTCCTCTTGAACTTGTTATCATATGTGGTGTTTATATTGTCACCAATTCTCCTCACCAATGGACGCTAGAAAATCATATAATTAATATTATCGAAAGTATCACTGACACTGCAAGGTCTGTTCAAACATATTTTTGGCGATTTTAATCGCATGAATATCGCTCGCATACTTAAAGGCAATGGATTAAAGCAATTAGTGAAGTTCAACACCAGAGGAATATGTTACCAGGAAGCCCAAGTCAAGAAAAATTACTAACACAATAACTCGGATCACCATCCATCCTTAGCAAATGTTCCACCACTCAGCAAAAAATGAATGAACTTAACTCTGGTTTAAGTAAATACCTTCCTACCAAGAGTATTAAGGTTCAAACCCTGGCTTACAAATCATATAATATGAAACTTATATCTGACAGACAGAATGCTTTGCATCTGGAAGCTTCATAACCAAGTTAAGCATTCTATTACTGATGCTAAAAAACATTACTATAACAGTAGAATTAAACATCTTTACCAAGAAAACCCATGTAAATGGCATCAATACGTCAAAAGTGCCACTAATTCTGGTAATCGCAATAGTATGAATTTACAGGTCCCTGGTATCTCACCCCAAGACAATGTTGCAATTGCCCACGCAATCAATGCCCAATTTACTAGTTTTGGTAAAGAAATACCACCACTTGAAACTTCTACTCATTCATATTTTTACCATCACCTCACTTATGTCCTCGAGTAGAGCCTTGGGAAGTTTACTTTAAACTTACAAATATCTTAAAGGAGTTTGCAGTTGAACACAGTGAACCTTTAGCGAATGTATTAAATTGTTCTTTCCAAGAGTGTAAATTACCAATACAATGGAAACGTGCAATAGCGGTGCCCATTCCTAAAGTGTACCCCCCTCCCCAAATAGACAAAATGAGGCCAATTTCCCTCACTTTCGTTTTTGCCAAAGTCGCTGAAGATTTTGTTTGTTTATGGGTTACTTTTGGCATTCAACCATCTTTAGATGCCCGACAATATGGTAATGTAAAAGGTGCTTCAACATCACATTACCTTGTCTGTCTTGTCCACTGCCGCGGAGCGGAGTCACAACGTGGGAACGGTCGTACTCAGACTTTACAAAAGCTTTTTATTTAATTAAACATAACATCCTTGTTCAAAAAGTTATCTCTTGTGGTGTCCGTGAGTCGATCGTACCCTGGATTTGCGATTTCCTCTGTGGCAGAGAGCAATCTGTTAGGTATAAAGATGAACTATCTAGGTAATGCTAAATCTAAATCTCTTGCTTTAAAATATGTTGATGACCTCTCCATATATGGGAACAGGCATATTGATCAGGTTAGTCTTCTCCAAGATGATCTTAATCAGTTTTACATATGGTGCAAAAACAATTCACTTCATCTTAAACCTACTAAAATAATGTCAAGCACTCCAATTTTGTTTTAGTAAAAAAGTTCCCAATCTGAACTTGTTTCTTGGCGATTGTATTTTAAATTTTGTTGAGGAAGCTAAGGTCTTAGGAATTACCATCTAACAGTCATGTTAACTATATTAATACTAATAAAGCAAATCAAAAATTGTATTACCTTAGATGTTCAAAAAACATTGGATTTAATGTTTAATGTGCTCTCACTATTCTTAACCTTGATTTACTCAAGGCGAACATCCCACTGTCCCAATTTTGCAAAAAGTCTTCCTAACACGAATCATTCCTGTGATCTCATCCCCCTGCCTGTTTCGAAAATCACGGTAGGAACCTACGTAATAAGGATAATATTACCCAACTTAATTCTAAAACGAAACGTTTCTCAAATAGCCCAATTCCCTGTTTATCAAACTTATACCGGTAAGATGCCCATTATATGTTTTTATTATTCAGTTGCGCAAATTGTCAAATTTTTGTTAAATTATTGTATTTTTGTATTATCACTTTGAATTTTAAATATTTAAAAATTATAATAATTATTGTAATTATCTTGCAATTTGGCCTTTGGCCACCATGTTATTAATTTTATGTGAAATTTTGAAATAAAGTGATATATATGCTGTATGTATGTACAGCATATGTATGCTGTATGCCATAATGTACTGTAGTTAGGCCTTTTATAGATTACGATATTCCTGCCTGGATTCCATTCTATAAAAAAGATATTGCCACTCTTGAGTCCGTTCAAAGACGAGTTACGCGTATTTGCTTTCCGAGATCCACAGGCAGTATCCCGTACTCTGAACGTTTAAAGCGTCTTAATCTCATTTCCATTAGTAATCGTATTGACTATTTTTGTATTAATTTTGTAGCCAAATGTTTATATAACATGTATGATTTGGATGTTTTTAAATATATTTCTGTAAATTCCAGACACGCTGACCATCTTAAGTTACGTAATAATTTCATCGCTCGGACTGACAGCTTTCATCATTCTGTTTTTAATTCGTTTGTCAGACTTTTCAGAGGCCTGCCTGTGGATCTCGGTGATCAATTATTATTAACTAATTATAATATTTTTAAATACAACTTAAAAAAAATACCTTACTGACCTAGCCTAATGTTTTAAATAAAATAAAATGCAATTTTTACCAATTTTTTATCTCAATTTTACTGTTTTAAAAATACTTAAAGGATTGGAATTTTTATATATTTAAATTTTTATAATGCAATGTAACTTTTTATACTGATTTTTAAATTTTAACTTTCATGTTACATCTTTGTGTATGGTATTTCTTTGTGGAGAGTCTCTCGACTGTTATTTTATTTATAACATTTAGGCAATCCTGCCTCATTGATTTACCTTTGTTTTTGTAATTTTTGTAATTTTAACTGAGGCGAAATAAATGATATGATATGATATGATATAGGCTTGGGGATCTTCATATGTAAGGAATTAGTATTTAAAAGTTTCATTTCAATAATTAAAGAATAGTATAAAGAACTTTTTAACAAATAACAATTACCCATTGTATATATATTTATCCTTTTCATCAATAGTTTTTATTTGTATGTACGCGATTGTTGCCTAAAATGAGTTTCTGCAAGGAAAAAAATTAATCCAAATCCAGAAAAGGGTCTAGGTAGTATTTATGAATCGTATGATTTAATGTGCATTACTGATTTTTATATAAAAACAAATTAACATATGCACGAAGAGTAAGTAAAACATTGTGCAGGGGCAGATCCAGGATTTTTTATTTGGTTTAAACCTACCATGGTTGAGGAAGAGGTATAAATATTTTAAGAATTAAAGACCACTTTTCTGTACCTTTGAGATACCCGTCACCTGATGAAGTCCACTGTGTGGATGAAAGCTTGAGAATAAATTCTATATAAATATTGTTAGTCTCAAAAGTGCTGCTGTCATTTACTTTATATTGTATAAATATAATTTAAACTTTAGTAACTAAAATTTAATGATAATAAAGTGACCTTCTTTTGTATTTTTTATAATTGATGATACAGTATTTGATATTTGACCTTTTTTGTAATGCTTTGTATTTAATTTTTTGTGAATAGGTTTTGTGATGCACACCATTTCAGCTTCGGCTGCCGTTTTGTAATTGTTTTTTATATGTTTATCCCTGAATAAAAAAAAAAAAATTGTTCTATAGTGTATCAGACTAACTTTTTCATTTTATTCTTGTTACAGGAAAAGTAAACCCCACACAATGTGAAGCGATCACTATGGTAGCAGCACAAGTAATGGGCAACCAAACTGCTGTCTCCATAGGAGCTAGTAACGGGCATTTCGAATTGAACGTTTTCAAACCAATGATTGTGGCCAATGTCCTGCAGTCAATCCGTCTCCTTGGGGATTCCTGCATTTCTTTTGATAAAAATTGCATCAAAGGTATTCAAGCCAATCGGCCTCAAATTAATAAATATCTCAGTGAATCATTAATGCTGGTCACAGCGTTAAACAAACACATTGGTTACGACAAAGCAGGACAAATAGCCAAGTTAGCGCACAAAGAGGGCAGTACACTAAAACAAGCAGCTCTGAAATTAGATATCGTATCAGAGTCTGAGTTTGATGAATGGGTACGTCCTGAAAAAATGTTGGGGCCTCGTTAAACATTGAATAAACTAAATTTTAGTGGGATATGGTGTGCACACAAGTATTTATTAGTGAAACTTATGGCATTAGTATTAGGCATATACAGATCGCCCACATGGGAATATTAATGTATGTACAGTATGTTGAAAATTATTGTTATTGTGTTGAGACTAAATAATGTAACTGTTCGCAACATAATGATCAATTTCAGAAATAAAAATCTACCAACATATTCCAAATAGTTGTGAAACATGTTTCTTTCAAATTTACAATCGAGGTCATTTACAACCAGTAGACAAACCTAATCTACAAAATGCAAGCTCTATCTATACATTACCTGTCCTTACTCAAAATGTATTGTATAGAGTGAAGTAATTTACCTAATAAAAGCCAAGGGAATGTCCATTTGAGAAAAATTTTCGTTTTTGTGCCTGATCTAAGAAACATTCATATAAATTTTGGACAAAAGGTGACAAAATAATTTTGTTGCCATGCACACCAATTACATGGCACAAGGTGCAGAAAATTTTTGGTTGTAAAAGCACTACCCAAAACGGTGAGAATGCATTCATGGACATCTAAGAAAGACATATTTACAAAGAAAGTACATTCGACGTCTCATTGATACAGATCGGAAAGGAAGTAAAGTTTATATTTGATTGAGTTTTGTAACTATTAAAACACGAAGTGTCTGATCAAATGAAGTACAAACTGCTAGGCCCTCTTTATCTGGACTCCAATCAAAACTTGAGATTGGCTGAGAAGACACAGTCACATTTTGCTTTAAGTCCACTCTGCCAATTACGCCCATATGAACATCGTTGCTATCCTTTGTAACTCTGTTACTTGGGTACTCACTGAAAAAATCAAAAGTAAAATGCATAGACATCAATGTTTTATAGTATGGATAATTAAAGTTTATTATTTTTATTTTTTTATTTCACTTGCCTTAGCTACAATTTACAATTCCATAAAATTAAACAGATTTAATTTAAATTTTTTTGTAAAAATTATACCTTATTTAACACTAATTCATTATTAGTAAAAATATCAGTATTTACTTGTTTTTATTATGCCCCTTTCCCACATTCACGATTTTTACTACGATAGAGCATGATTTTAGGTTCTAAAATTGTGCTCAAACAAGTTCACAATGCCGTCAAGATGTATTACAGCAGTACACTAACAAATTATAAGGATAGATGTCTCTTTGATGTAACTAATCAGGCGCAATTTACGAATACTTGAATGTTGTCGCCATAGTTGTTGATATTTCATCGACGACGTTACACCACTCACATGATGCTGCTGTGTTAGACCAAGATTGTTTTCATAGCGGTGAATTACAATTGACCACTGTGATTTTAAAATATTGAAAATCAGTTGTAGCAAAAATCATAAATGTATGAAAGGGCCATTAAGTAAAATTAATAAATAGGCCACTGTATGTAAATCTAAAGAGGCCTCCTTAATGAAGTTCGTTTCCGCATTCAGGGTGTAATTTTTTGAGAGTATATATTGGTAATAGAATATATTATTATTATTATTATTATTATTATTTTTGTATTGACCCGTCAAAGATTGCCCTTCCTGCAAAAAACAGCACTTTTTGGGGTTTGGGGGCATATACAAGTAGAAATATCTCATTTATGTCATCATCACTTTTGTATGGGCAAGTGGCTTGGTAATACAGGAAAAATTGAACTAAAAAAAATAAACTTACATTAAATGAATGTAACTGGAAAAGTGCAATTTACTTTTTTACATTTGACAATTTAGGGTATGGAGTCATTTTTGGATAATAATATCTACTTAAGTTATCAAACACACTCATATTTGGTGTATGGGTGGTGTATAATATAGGAAAACCTGCTTTTGTTCCAAATTCCACATTTACATCACTGTTCTGATTTGGCTGACTAAATGCTTCAGCACATAATCTAAGAATCTTATCCTCCTCCACCAATTTCTAGAAAGCTGCCTTCTAATACCGATGCCAAAAATGCGAGATGTTGAATCACAACCCGTAAAGGCATGTGTGAATGGCAATGCAAGGCATAATTTATTTCCAAAGGCGGATCTTATGTGGGAAACATTTATTACCCTAGTATCCTTTGTCTGGTCCAACCTGAAGTAACCCTCTTGTTGGTCTGTATTGACATGATAGAGAAGAAGAACTAACAAGTCTGAATTATGGGAAATGTCTACTGCTGCTAACACTATATCTACGTCAGCATCGTTCCTTGCATTTATTACAGGACAATTTCTTTTCTGAAATTCAGCAGAGAGCATATTGATAAACTTCTGCTTGTTATCATGCCTCAAAAGGAACTCATCCTTTTTGCCATCAAACTCGGTATTAGCCGTAAAGTTTACAACTGGGTAGATATTCTGGTTCTCTTCTTTGATGGGTATTGTCTTTTATAGAAGGAGTCCCATCATAACTATCAAATACAACAGTTGCCAATCCATAATTTCTCCTGACTAACTCTGAGTGTGCCTGTACAATTGTGCCGTAACTGTCTCCTCTCTTGCATGGTAAGCAATGTAAAAGGGAGCCTCCATCTAGAACATAACATTCAGTTTACGGTAAAGTGTCGTAGATTGCTTTAATTGACAGCTTATTTGCATGGTCTATAACAAATTGTGGTTTGTTGGCCTTCCTAAAAAAGTTTATTCTCAAAAATTGATAGATTATTCATTACATCTTCTAATGTAATATCTCCCGACAAGGAATCTTTGGAACAAAAATGGCAGGGTCAATGGTTCTATCACGAGCAACTTTAATGGCTTTTTCATCTCCAACTGTTTTGGCTTTATCTTTTCTTTTGCATAGTGAGTGGATTTCCCGCACGATTAAAAATCGTAACGGTATTGGGTTTGGTGTACAGGAGTTCGTGCTTCGAACAGGTCATTCCATTCATAGAAAAAGCCTTTTGATGGAGAAAGTGTATCTTTTTAGCAAGGTTTGCCTAGGTGGAAACTAACTCCGGCTGTACAAAATTGATTAGAAGATTGAAAAGTTTTCTTGTTTATGAATATATTTGGATTACTACTATGTCCATTTTTATTGATCTACATAAATTTACTTTCAAAGTTTATATTTAATTAATTAAAGCGTTTCAACATTTATTTGAAAATATTATATGAAATAAGGTAATAAAAAAAATATTTGATAATATTTAAATAAAGCAATATGATGGAACAATATGATTGAATTATGTATTTATTATGTAAAGAGATTATGTAATATGAGATTATGAAAAGACACTTCAAAGTAATCTTCATTTATTGATGCCTGTTTATTCATGTTTACCATGTTGAGTGTTACTTTTCTAAAATTGCTAATGTCAAATATATTGACGTAAGACAAATTAGCCAATCAGAAAGCTCCTTAAAGCAGGTTATTCCAAAGACTTGTTGACATACAGTAGGTAAAATAGCGAAAATGTTAAATGATAAATGAAACAATGCTGGATGTTTTTTACAATTACATACAAAACACGTTATATTTTCATTGCGGATTTTTTGGGCTCAGTACGGACTCCAAAAGTATGCATTTTCTTTTAGTTTTATAGCGTATGCGGATTTTATAAGTCCGCAATGACAATATAACGTGTTACAAGTACATCATTAACAAATAACAACAATGCTTATGTAGTTATAATAACTGATTTATGGCTGTTTATACATGGCGGCCATTTTAAATTTATTCATTTTGATCATCACATTCAAAATTGTCTTAAATGAATTATTGACCCATAAAGCCTGATATTGATGATAAAATCCGCAATTACAATACAATTTGTAGCTGTTTTATGGTATTGGCGCCATTTTGGCGGATATAATTCGTAACATCAAATAGTGACAATTACTCAGTATATATGACAATATGTGAAGATTGGGTGCCAGGTAGACCAGACTCATGACGATGAGAGCACCAAGAAAGAGTTACAGAAACTCTCCATATGTTTTTGTTCTGTATAAAGTTACTTTAGTCGTTTCTTTTTTTCAGTTTGAATTATACAGTATTAAATCTGTACCTGTGCATGTGTAGCCGCCCCGGCCGTGTAGTGTTCCAAGCCGGACGATCCTTTATTTTTTGTACATGAATAATGACAGACCCCTAAATTTCAGAGAAAATTCACCCAAAAGTCACAGATCATCCAGCTTACCATAAGGATTCTCTAGAGATTTAGTCTTAACTTTTTTCCAAAAATAAATGTAATCATTAGACTAATATAATACATTTTTCAAAAATTAATACTGTACATCATATAAGAAGAATAATAAGTTTAGATTGTTTCGGCCTTCAAAGAATGCTGTACTAAATACTCTGTTGACATAGTGTAGGCTAGGGAGGGAGAGAGAGCAGGCCCAAGCTAAATGTAGTATATATAGCCTATGCTAGGCCCCATTTATTTGTCCTGTTTACTTTATTTTACGTAAGCTTGCTTATAATTTATTACAGCATAAACCACAAAGGTATTACCACCCACCCCACACACAGTGAATCCAACTACCAACCTTCGCTCACCATGACATGAAAAAGCTACAGCGAGCAAAGACCCGCGTATGGTTAGCCATCAGGGCCATAATCAAAGCACCGTAATAATAATGAAAGCGCTGTTATCTTCATAAAAAGTGCCGTAATGCCTTTCATTTTCAACTAATCACAGGCTTAGGATGACGCCAACAGGGTCATAATGAAAGCGCCGTTAACTTGTTACAAAAAAAGCGCTGTGGTCATAATAAAAACGCTGTAATCATAATAAAAGTGCTGTAATTATAATAAAAATGCTGTAATCAAAATTAAGGCGCCGTAATCGTAATTAAAGCGCCGTCATGCCATTAGTTTTTAACCAATTACAGGCTTAGAATGCCGCCGATGGAGTCATAATGAAAGCGCCGTTGACGTGTTACATTAAAGCGCCGTAACCATACGTCATGTTCATTTTACAACCAATCACAGGCTTAGAATGACGCCATCAGGGTCATAATTGATTACGGCGCTAACTTGTTAAATAAAAGCTCCGTTATCAAGATTAGAAAAACGCTGCTTTGAGTAGCTGGCGCAAGGGTTACACTTTCAGCCAATCGTATTCCGTATTTCACAGCAGTCGCCGATCAGATGAGTGAGAGACCGAAAGTGCGAGTCAGAGTGTGCAGGGGTCTAATGGTCTGATTTTTTTTATAGGCCTAGCCAATCGGTGTCCATAAAACGAAGACCGAAGATCCAAAAATGGAAACCCCTATTTTTTCTCTTTTATTTTGATGATAATACACCAAGCTGTCACAAAATCAAAAGTACGAATTTTTTTGGGGCGTCTGAGTTTGTGAAATTTTCAAGGGTCTTATATGGGTGTCATAAAACGAAGACCGAAGGCCCGAAAAACGAAGACCTTTAATTATTTCTCAATTATCTTATTAAAAGCATTTCAAAATCATCATTGAACAGTTGCCAAGTACCTATTTCATTATTTTATCATAATAAAATGAGGAATATCAGGAAATACTGACTGAAAATCAGAAAAACGAAGACCCACATTTTTTTCTCTCAATCGTGATGAAAATAATGTTTTACAGATTTTAAATCATGAGGTGTTTTTACCCTTTAAAAATTTTCCTGATATCTAACCATCTTTTGAGACATTAGGCCTTTCTCTGGTAATTGCTCTTTAACTGGATTATAATCATTGGTTTTGTAATTTATTGCCTATGCAAGGTCAGCTATGCTATACTATACCATAGGTATGCCTATGTGGTTTATTGACAACTTGCTGGAAAACTAATTAACATAAATTCGGCTCTCTCTTTTGATGTTGAGTTTGATTGTCAGTTAAGGTCAGTGCAAAGTGAGGTTCCTCAACCCCTCAGCGCTATTGCTCAAACGGGTATTGAGGTAAAGGGAATGGTAACAGCATGTTAGCAATAATAATAATGTTTTAAAATAATAATAATAATAATAATAATAATGTTTTAATGATTTTAATGTTTTTAAATAATAATAATAATAATAATATTTTTCAAAAACTAATAATATAATAAGACAATTAATTATTAAGATATAGGAGGTTGGACTACTCTGCTGCTGCCACACTTCTACTACTACTACTACTAATAACTGCTGCTGCTACACTTCTACTACTAATAATATGTACAGTCGAGAAATTTTCCACGCACAAGTTTTTAGGCCTGTCTACAACCGGGGAGGAACATGGATGGGAATTTCTCGCTCGTCTCGTACGTAGTCCTGTAATCTGAGAGGGGTTTTTTTTAATGTTTGAATGCGTTCCCGACCATCGTATGCATGCATGTATCTTATTTACAATTATAATATTTATATTTAATATATATAATATTTAATATTAGATATTTATCGTACGTTCTACCGCGGAGGTATAGGCCTACCTAGGTAGCTCTGTGCAAACAATGCCTAAAATTCTAGATCATCCATACTTCACTGTAAATTACTATAATAGGCGCCAAGGCCTAGAGTAGGCCTATCTAGTAGAATTAATTAGGCCTAGGCCTATGTCAGTTTGAACGATGTACGTCATATATAAAGCTTGATGATGGATGGACCTTGTTTGTATACGACGTACCCTGGAATTAATCACGTTTTGCGAACGCGTTTGGACGGTGTAACAATTTCGGGATCAGTCAGCCATGATAGTAGGAGGAGCAAAAGCCAAACGGAATATTCGCGTCTAGAAGGTAGCCTTCATAAACGGTCCCAAACGGTACGCTTTCAGAATACAATAGAATTCACGTCAAAACGTGTTCCTGTATCCTTATTGAAAATCTTTCTTCATCATCCACCAAGTTAATTATTGTGGGTGACTTTAATCTGCATGTTGACTCTAAATCAGATCCAAACTCCAGATTGTTTTTGGATCTCATTGCGTCTCTCAATCTCATACAATTGGTGACTAGCCCCACAGTCACACATTCTTGATCTTATACTCACCTTTGAAAACGAAAATTGTCTGCTTGCATCACCATCGATTTGCTGGAACTTGCCATCAGATCATGCAGCAGTGTTATGCCTAATCTTACTCAAACGTCCTCCTTGTCCAACGAAGACTATCAGTTACCGGTGTGTACGTTCAATTGACAGCAATGCCTTCGCTGAGGACATTGCCAAAACATTGTTTATTCTAACACCTGAGAATGATATTGAACTCCTTTCCCAATAATATTTCATTTCTGTCCGCAAAGTACTGGATATACATGCACCAGTCACAACCAAGCAAATCATTTTTGACCAATAGCTCCTTGGTTTACAGATGAACTTACAAGCATGAAGAAGGTCAACGCCAGTTGGAGCGCAAATTCTACAAGTCAGGACTTCAGGTAGACAGAGAGCTACAGTATATGTGGCTAAGTGTAGGGAATTCGATCATCAAATTTCTGACAGTAAAACAAAATATCACACTGATCTGGTTATGAACTGTCTTGATAAAGACCTTTTCAGGTTGGTCAATAACTTTACTTCTCCATATCCTTCAGTCTCTCTCCCACCACATTATAGCCTTTCAGAACTTGCTGACAGGTTTTCTGATTTCTTCTATTAGAAGGTTGAAGCCATTCGTGATGGAATTAGAAACTGCCATCAGCCAACTACCCAGCTACTGTATGTGTAAGCCTGGGGCATAATCCCTCTATCCCATCTTTTCACTCATTTGAACCAGTTTCTGTTAACGATGTCATAGAATTGCTCAAGTCAGCTCCAGAAAAACATTGTAGTCTCGATCCCTTCTCTGTAAAAATTGTCAAGAAACATCTCAATCTTTTATCAGAAAATTTCACAAGAATAATCACTAAACACAGGAGTTGTTCCACCATGCCTTAAGAAATCAAATGTAACCCCAATCCTAAAAAGAGCTGGCCTTTATGTCAATTCTTTTTCCAACTACAGACCAAATATCGAACTTATCCTTTCTTTCAAAAACTCTTGAAAAAATTCGTTTCCTCTTAGCTATATCATTATGTAACTGACCATGGACTTCTACCAACCTCACAGTCAGCGTATCATAAAGGTCATAATGTCGAAACTGCACTAATTAGACTGCACAGTGACATCATGCAAGAAGTGCTTTTCGTACTTGTTGATTTCTCTTGTGCTTTCGATACCGTTGACCATAATCTACTGCTTTGCCGCATATGATCGTTGTTTGGAATTGGAGGCACTGTCTTGGAATGGTTCAGGTCTTACTTGTGTGATCGTCATTTCTCTGTCACCCTTCGAAATGTATCTATATGATATAAGCACTCCCCTTGGGGTGTACCACAAGGTTCAACTATAGGGCCCTTGCTGTATGTCTTTTATACTACACCTCTCCAGGAGATAATAAGATCACATGGTTGTAATGTCCTGCTCTACGCAGATGATATTCAACTATATTACACATTTATAAGTGCAGATAGAGATGTTGCTGTTGCAAAGATAACATCTTGTATTGAAAGCATTCAATCTTGGGCAGTTTGAATGAAGCCAAAACAGGAATTATCCAAGTTTTCCAAATCTCTCCCTATCAAGGAAATTCTCATTATATTATATATATTATTGTATTTAGAAATTGTATTGTGTGAAAAATTTGAAGAAACACAAAACTATCTTGTGGTAATACTACAATATATGTTGTATGACGGTATTAACCAATAACCACTTAGTTTTTGTTGTATCGAAGCAACTATAGTTTTCACAAAATCAGAAAAATACATACAAATTTTTATTGTGACACCTTATGAGTAAACTTAACATTTAACAGAATTGTTTCCTCTCAGTATCTAGAATGTCCATTGATATAGGCCTAGTGCATATGTCTGTACTGTACAAACACAATCTTGTCAATTTTGACCATTAACCATGAGGACTTCTTGTTATAGTGTATTTTCATATAGGATCTAATGTCCTTAAAGACCTTCATTGGCTTCCTGTACATCAGAGAACTACCGATTCTGCTGACTACCTACAAGGCCCTGTGTTCAAAATCTCCAGCCTACAAAGATGAACTGATTACACTTTACTCCCCTCCTAGGCAATTAAGATCTTCCACTCAAAATAAACCCACAGTTCCTAAATGTAACACTGTTAATTATGGCAACCGATTATTCGTATTTTCATCTGCATATTAATGAATGACCTTCCTGAGGTCACCTATGTGAGATAAAGGACGCTAGTAGACCAAAGCGAGTAAGAAGAATACCGCAATAATTGAATGATTATTATGTTGTTTGAACATTTGTTTTATATAAAGTTTTGTCAATGGACAATATGAACATACTTACAATGATGTAACTCTGGACTCATGAACTATAATAATCACACTCCAAAAACCAGACCTCTGCGAGGGCCAAGGTTCCTATGCGGGCATTCGTGGCAACAAACAAAACCAGGGAGACCTCAAGAGTTAATCTGACAATTTAATTTTTATTGTTAAGCGCATTGAGGTTTTAGCATAATGCGCTATTTAACCCAAAATTATTATTATTAGGCCAAAAAAAAACCAGAATGTTCCTATGCCTGATACATGACTTAATCAACCATATTTTCTGATTAATTCATCATAAATGACATAATAAGAAAAAATGGTTGGGTCAAATTTGTGTGGTGGTTGAAAAATTCAGGGGGAGTCTTTATGGCCCAAAATCGTGATTTTAGACCACATTGGTAATGTAATTTGATAGGCAAATTACAGTAATATTTTTAGCAAATTTCTTTGAAAAAAGTTTGTAGGCCAGGCCTAGCTAGGAATATTGCAGTATTTTCATTTACAGTAGCTTGGAACGATACCAGAAGTGGGGAGCTAGCAGTGGCATACTAGACTACAATTTATTTGAAAATAGCTTAGGCCCGATCGTTTTGTCACCCGAAATTTACATCACGATGATCAAGAACGTACATGATCTAGGCCCTAGGCTGGGACTAGCCTAGCATGAGCCCTGACTGAAACACTGCAGAAAATTCACATCGTACTTCGCATCGCGTGGAAAAACTAAATTTTGAAGAACTTTAAAAGTCATTATTAAAAGACATTTCAGAAGTCAGGAAAGCTCATCTCCAGCCATCTACAAATCAAAATTTTCCCGGGGGGAAAATCTTTAGAGTTCATTATCTTTTAGAGTTCATTGATTAATTGAATCATTTTCAAGTGGGGGGGGGGGGGGGGGAACCTTGAATTTTGAAGAATTTAAGTCATTAAAAGACACCACATAAGTCGGAAAGCTCATTTCCCGCCCTGTCTCTTATACACATCTAGATGTGTATAAGAGACAGATATCACACTGATCTGGTTATGAACTGTCTTGATAAAGACCTTTTCAGGTTGGTCAATAACTTTACTTCTCCATATCCTTCAGTCTCTCTCCCACCACATTATAGCCTTTCAGAACTTGCTGACAGGTTTTCTGATTTCTTCTATTAGAAGGTTGAAGCCATTCGTGATGGAATTAGAAACTGCCATCAGCCAACTACCCAGCTACTGTATGTGTAAGCCTGGGGCATAATCCCTCTATCCCATCTTTTCACTCATTTGAACCAGTTTCTGTTAACGATGTCATAGAATTGCTCAAGTCAGCTCCAGAAAAACATTGTAGTCTCGATCCCTTCTCTGTAAAAATTGTCAAGAAACATCTCAATCTTTTATCAGAAAATTTCACAAGAATAATCACTAAACACAGGAGTTGTTCCACCATGCCTTAAGAAATCAAATGTAACCCCAATGTGATACAGGGGTCCCAAGCCTGTCTCTTATACACATCTAGATGTGTATAAGAGACAGATAATATTCAGTGTAAACAAATGAGTACCAATTCAATATTTGCTCAGAATCGACATGCACGATCATATAGAACCTTTTGTATATGTATTATACTATCTTATCTGAGATTTTTGTATGTTGTTAACCATAAAATTATCATCCTAAATACGTCTTTTCATCCACACCCCTTCCGCGAGAATGGGATGAAAAGAAAGGAACTACAGCCTGTGGCCTAAAAGAATGGCTTTGCAAGTTGATTTGCAATTGTATTTGCAAAGACTATTTTCATGCACTTACTATTTCCATAAATAAAATGATCCAGAACCACCTGAGGTCATGAAGATGTCCCTGTTCTGTGGCAGATGTCGCACCACCCAAATGGTAGATTTATGAGCCTGTAAGTGTAAAGTACCATAAGTTAATTTAAATAAGTACAAACGTAATACTATCTACTATACATATAAATCTTACTGGCCTATTGTAATTGGACAGACTAGCCACATAAGAAGTCAATTAGCATTCACTTGTATGTGTATAGCCTGTGTTGCAGGTTGTATCACCCACTAATGTAACAATCAACCACTAATGTAACATTAACCATTATTGTAACAAAAATCAACCACTGTTGTAACAATTCCATTAACCACTATTATAATAATCATTTAACCACTGTTGTAATAAAATTCATTAACCACTATCGTAACAGCAATTTAACCACTAATGTAACAACGTACAATATATAGAAGTCTCCAAGCCGAAAGCTTATTGACATTGTCCTATTAAAATTTCACATTTATGATTGTTGTAGCATTTTAAAAAAATTATAATTTTCGATATAGATCAGATTTATTAAAATGGTTTGAGACATTGTAAATATAAGATATTTAAAGGTCAGTGTTCATGAAAAACAGTAAACAGCTTATATATATGTATATATATGTATATATATATATATATATATATATATATATATATATATATACCAGCACAAGCCAATACAAAGGAAAGATGTGATATAACTAGATAGTGAAGTATGAAGGGGCGAAAAAGTATTATTTAATGAAATAAGGCTGCAAAAATTAACCGACTGATTGACAGACTAACAATGGAATGATCGTCCAATCTCTGAGAAACTGTCTGCTTAATACAGTACTAAACCAAGACGACTAACAGAAATAGGAAAAATAGCATGTTAAACGTAATAGGGACCGTTCGACTGACCAACAGACATAGAGAAGTTTGGAGATACTTTAACAAAAACTATATTCTGATGACATATCAATTTAGACTTTCAGACTTGATTTAACCAAACCCAGGCAGCATGGTGATGCATTAAGGCCTGTTTATATTTTGAAAATAACTGTCAACAATAAAAAAAAAAAAAGCAATTATTCACATTAATAAAAAAATTATCGTGTATACGATAAAAAATATTTTCATAAATTAAGTGAAATTCCTAATAATAATAAATAATAATAATAACAACAATGAAAAAACGATAAAATACAAAAATATTTTTTTTCGTTAATCGTTATCGTTTTAGTATAACTAGGCATTTATTTACTCAAACATTTTTAGTACTACTTAGGATTAACCTCCATTCAAATTATTAGTGCCCCTTTTTATACCCCAGCGTTGCCTTTAAGTAACCTAATTAGGACCATCCAGGCATCCCTGTGCAATTTGGGCTTGTTCAGACCATTTTTAAAATCTGACCTTAACATTTATATCAAAAGTCACAACATTTTCAAAAAGCCAATCATTTTTAAAAAGATTTTCCTTTCATGACCTTTGACCTTCTACTTCAGAAAAAACATTTACTAATATTTACAATGCCACAGTGACTATCCCTGTCCAATTTGGGCTTGTTCAGACCTTTTTTAAAATCTGACCTTAAAATTTTTTATATAGAGGTTTTAACATTTTAAAAATGCCACAACCATCATAAAATGTGAATTTTTTTTTTAAATATGACAATGTACATAAGGTTTCGGCTCGGAGACTACTATATATTGTACATTGTTACATTAGTGGTTAAATTGTTGTTACAATAGTTGGTTAATGATTTTTGTTACAATAGTGGTTAAATCGTTGTTTAAATAGTGGTTAATGAATTATTACAACAGTGGTGGATTTTTCTTACAATAGTGGTTAATGTTACATTAGTGGTTGATTGTTACAATAGTGGGTGATACAGGGGTCCCAAGCAGGGGTGGCGCTAGCGGGGGAGTCTGGGGGAAAAGGACCTCCCGTCAGAGACCTCTGAACTCCCCACTTGGACCCCCGTCAGGGAATTTCAAGCAAGTTCGTCGGGGGAAATAATCAAATCTCGATTGCCGAAAGTACAATTTAAGCATTCTTTATTGTTGTCAAATTTTGGTGATAAAAAACTGTTTAGTGCAAGGAGTGCTACCTTAGGTGCGAAGTGTTGCATACTATTGCGATCGATGGGTTGTAGTGGTGGAGCCAGCTGTTCCAGGCCGGGGACTGGTACTCCCGAAAAGGGATGAGTACCCCCAACAGGGGGAATCTTAATTTGCATGGTTTTCTTTCAAATTATTCTATTGAATAAAGAATCCCATAATAAACATACAATTTTATTATTTTTTAATAAAAAAAATTCGACAAATTTAATTTTTCCGCGACGGAGGGGAGTGGGGCATTAGGCTTCCCTGACGAGGGGCTGGTACGCACAACGACGGGGTTTAGTACTCAAAACAGAGGAGCTAATTGGCGAGTATTTTGGTACTTGACAGACTTGATTTGCATAGTTTCCTATCAAATTATCCTTTCTAAATATAAATAAAAACCAAATATTATTATTAAAAATTTTGCCTGACAAATTTTAATTTTCCCCGACAGGGGTTAGGTTCCCCTGACAGAGGGGTAGCTCAATGAGCCTTCCCCTTGCTGGCGGCACCACATATCAATTGTGACATTGCGAAAGCAAAAAACACATATACATCATGTGTTTTTGTGCAAGACTGCGGGGTTAGTTGCGCGCATTCGATCCAGCATGGCAAATGCAAGTAGATATAGTACGAAGTGCTTAGAATGTGGAGCGGTGTTTCAAAATGATTACATAAAACGCTACACTGACTTGAAACACAAAGAATTGGCAGGTAGCAGATTAGTGAAAACAACATGTTTTGTCGAAGAAAAAGAAAGAAGTAAGCAGCTAAGCTTGTTTCTTTTTGCTAAGCCATCGTTACACCATCATCGCATGGCAGTCAGGAGGGAGAGGAGATGGACCATCATCATCAGCTTCTAAAAGGTTACGAATTGAATCGCATTTGTCAACAGAAGGTAAACTCAACCAGTATTCATAATTAAATTAATATACTGTACTAAAATTGAATTACTGTAATCTTCAACGTTCAAAAAATGCTAATGCAATCATAAAAAAATCTTATCTGTCAGTTATTGAAAAAATTAATTATAGCAACTTTTCAAGTACAACTTGCATACAACAAAACTAATTGATTGATTGATGATATCATTAGTGAAGATGATAAAGAAGATGATAATATGGGCTCAATTAGCAGAATTGAAGAGTTTGACCTAACAGTAGCTCACTCTGATGCTGAATCATTTTATGACAAATGACAATGACAATGACAAAAATATTTATTTCCTTTGAGCATAAAAATTTACGAAAAATATAAATGTACAACGTTTTAAAGATCAAAGAAAATGGGAAATTCCTGAAGCATAGCTTGTAAATGGAAATCCCAAATTACATAATTAAATATTTCTTTTACATATAAGGTTCAAAAATAATTCAAAGGCCTATTTTACTTAAATAAAAGAAGTTTAAAATTTATTAGAACAATTCTAATTCTTTTCTATAAATTATATTTTGTATTCATTAATAACAACATCTTAATTACTTTTAGTTTCTTTATATTTATAGATGATTAAGCAATAAATTAAGTACAGTGTCTACAATCTAAAATAATATAAGAGAAAATTTGTAAATAATAAGTTAATCTGAATTCCTATAACTATAATGTCTTCTTTCCAATAACAGCTAAGTTTTAATAATAAAATAAACTGTTAAATCGTTATACATATATATACCTATATAGATATACCTATATACTCATACATATATATAAACATTTACATACCATACACACATATACATACATACATACACCCATATGCACACACATGTATACGTATGTATACATACATACATACATAGGGCCTACATACATACACCCACACACACATACGTAAGTTTATTGTTGTTAAATTGAAAATGACATTTTTTGGGCAATACGGTATATAAAAATACACAGAATAACATTATAAATTATAGCAAAACACAGATTTCCGCTATAAATCTAAATTATATTTACCTAATAGATTCTTTTTGTATATTTTTTTAAATAAAATAGTATTCCTACAATCTTTTATACTGCTAGGTAGACTATTCCATAGACTACCCCCTTTATTTGTCAAGCACATTGATTTTAGTGTAGTTCTCCTATAATTAATACAAAAATTGAAAAATCATATAATTACTCTTCTTAATATTTAAAGAAAGTTTATTTACTGCAAACCATGTGGACAATTTATTTAACTCCATACTTACTAAATCACATAGTTGTTTTAAGTTTTTACCGGAGCATGTTAGATTAGTGTCATCTGAAAATAAGATATAACTAAAAAAAGGAGATACTCGATAAATATCATTTATGTAAAATCAAAATAAAGAAGGTCCCAGGATCGAGCCCAGTGGTACACCACAATTAATTTCAATAGGTTCAGATGTTACGTTTTGAATAGTTACCGTTTGTGTTCTATGACACAAATAACTTTTTAGCCATTTTGCAGCAACACCTCAAACTCCATAAAATTCCAACTTTTTTAGGAGTATTCCATGATCGATGGTGTCAAACGCCTTTTTTAAGTCGATAAACACCCCGATAGAATAGTTAGCTTTATCAATTTCAGATGATATATCTTCATTTAGTTTGAGAAGCGCATTAGCTGTTGACATATTTGGCCTAAAGCCAAATTGTCCATTATATAGTAATTCATTTTTATTTATAAAATTCATGTCTTTTGTTAAATAATTTTTCTAGTATTTTAGAAAATTGCGGGAGTAAAGAAATCGGCCGATAATTATTAAAATCGTGTTTATCACCAGATTTATATATAGGAATTACTTTACAAATTTTGAGCTTATCTGGAAATATACCAGTTTCTAACGATAAATTACAAATATGTGTTACAGGATTAACTATTTCATTAATGACCGCTTTTACCATATACATATCAATGCTATCGTGCCCGTACAAATGCTTATTGCTAAAATAACTAACTTCAGTAAGGACCTCCTCTACTGTAACAACATCTAGAAATAAAGAGTTAGGTATACTTTCCATCATAAAAGATCTAAAGTTTACATTGTAATTTAGCGGTAGCCTTGATGTTTTTCTCTTTTTCTTGCAAAATATCACTATAATACTTTTTTTCAGCATTTCTAAGAATTGTAGTAAGCTTATTTTTATATAATTTATATTTATTTGCTGAATGTTGTGTTTGGTATTTAAGAAACAATTTATATAATCTGTTTTTTTTCTTGCATGCATTATTTAATCCAGGGGTAAACCATGGCTTTTTTCCTCTTTCTTTGAAATAACCAATGTTTATTTTTTTTAAAGGAATGTTTTTGTTATATAAATCAGTGAAAACATGTATAAATTGATTATATGCCAATTCGGGATCATTTATATTCATGAAACAGCTCCAATCTATGTTTCTTAAGTCAGACCTAAAATTATTAATACCAATTTCATTTACGTCTCTTTTAAAAATATAATCAGTTTCTACCTCATATTCCATCTTATATCTAACAAAAGCAAAAACAGGTAAGTGGTCTGTTATGTCATTTACCACTTTTCACAGTAGCTTCAAGTTCTGAAGTGAATATGTTGTCAATATAAGAGATGCACTTGTCTCAGTTACCCTTGTTGGTTTTGTTATCAATGGAAAAGTGCCATCACTAAATAACAAATTTAAGAAGTAGTTTGTATTCTAATTTTTTTCATAATTTAAAAGATCAATATTGAAATCACCACATACAAACATTTTCTTGCCTCTTTTTTCCTGTAGAACATTAGAAATTTGTTCATTAAATAACACCAAGTCAGTTCCAGGAGCCCGATAGATACAGCTTATTACTATGTTTTTTATCCTGTCACCGACAATTTCAACTGAGACGCATTCACAACAGTTTGGTCGTTGAAATGATAACTTCGGTAACGGTTTATGTTTAATGGTACTTTTAACAAAAATTGCAACACCACCCCCGGACTTTCCTTTCCTTGAGATGTAATATGATTGGTATCCATCCATATGGTAACTATCATCTCCTTTAGCCCATGTTTCGGATAAAGCTATAATATCAAATGATACGTTTAATGTATGTAGATAATGAACAACTTTTTCAAAATTAGCAGACATACTTCTACAATTGAAATGTATTAAAGACAACTCTTTATTTTTATGATAATCAGTAATTGACTTAAATTGTTGGTCTGTATAATATTGACAATCACATCTTATTTTATTATAAAAATGTGTATCCGGATCAATATCCACATCATAATCATTATTATTAATTTAGGGGTGTGAAAATGATTGGAAATTTAAATCAGAAAAATTTTTCATAAATATTATGCTGTTTAGAGTCATTATCCAGTGACAATAAACAATAAAATTCTTCTTGATCTAGATTCCCAAAGGGTAAGGTACTTTCCATACAAATATGACAGAACCATGTATAATTTTTTTCTATGATTAAATTAATTTCATTTTTTAACTAGTGCATCCATGATGCAACCATTGGTCACAAATATTGCATTTTATAGAGTTTCTTCCAACATTTTTTCTACATATACTACAAGAATTCTTCATAGAGTATTATATAAATTTTAAAGCAAACCATATTTCTGAAAGTCCTCTAAGCAGTTAATAGCATACGTCCGTCCATCAGCACCAAGACACTTCACGAATACTTTACAGTTTCTTGTCCAGGTAGCTAATATCTTTTTTCTTTTATGCAGGTCTCTTGCCCTTTTGAAGATCAAAGCGTTTTTCTTAGTTAAGTGTTCGTTAATAAATACGTTACCACCTTTTAGGTTCTTTTTATTTTTCATTACCTTGCCTTTCTTGCTTCTCGAAGAAAACCTCACTAATATGTCTTTTTGAACAGCAGATTTGTTTCTAGATAGAAAGTGTACTGCGTCGAGGTCGTCAGCTTCAATTACAACATTCATTTCCTTACGAAAAAAGTTTAGAACCTGTGACTTTAGCGAATCTACTTCTTGTGCTTCAGGCTCATCACAGTTCGCAGCAGCCTCAGCGTAGCTACTTTTCCTAGTAGATAGACCTGAAATAACCATATTTTCTGTCCTACTGTATTGCTCTAAATCATCAACTTTATTTTCCAGAATTTTAATTTTTTCGTCTTTCTTTTTGACATCTTCTTCAAGTGTTAACACCTTCTTCAAAAGTTTTTCTATATTTTTTTTATTGCTGTCATTGTTATTTTTAATATCTCGTAGTTGCTCACTGATGAAATTTAAAGATTCTTTTAATTCGTCGAATTCTGACTTCTTCACCATGTTGCTAATCTGTTTTGTCACGTCAAGGTATGTTGTATCCACCTGGCTTTAAAGTGGAAAGAATGCAACGTATGTACTGTAATGTAAACAATACAGTACCGCAAGTAAGATGACGAAATACTTCATTACTTACTATTTCCAGAATTAAATACCAGTGGTACAACAAGAAGACTGTAATAAATTAATTAATCTCTTTGCAGTAGGTACACAAAGTAGACTGCAGAGTTAGATGTGATCCAGATAGGCCTGAGATGTTCCCCTTTCATAGTTTGGCTGGCGCGCTGGAAACCGTGAGACAAGATCGTATTACACAAAAGGTGCCCAGCTTAGGGAGCTCGCACAAACACGTCTTACCGTTACGAAGTCACTGAACCAAAAAAGTATGAATTAGAACCCGACAAAAGTGTGCTAGATGAATTAGAAGGCGATGATGTCAATATCTTGGGAGCACAAGCAGGTATAAAATGTATCAATATTAGGTCAAATTTCTTTGGTTTTTAGCATTTTTACTGGATACTGGATGCTAACACAATAATTAGCTCAGTCAATCTACGTTAATGTTTTGTCAGAGTACGAAATTGCAAAATTTCGCAACCCTCCTCCAGGCCCAGATGATTTACCATTAAGATCAGATGATCAAGATGTGCCAGTACAGCCAAGAAACATTAATTTCCCAAAACATACAATCATGAGAAATTCTAGGGTATTTAACGCTAAGTTTTATGATAGGTTTTCGTAGCTGGAGTATTCTAGAAAAAAATATGTCTGGAGATTTTTGTATGATCGGAAGTGCAAGAAAAGAAGGAGGGAAGGAGGAGAAGGATGGGAAAGAGAATGTTTATCCAGTACCCGACCGAGTTACATTTTCTCGCAATTCACATTGGCGGATCTGGGGGAGGGGGGTCATGGGTACTGACCCCTCCCTTGGGCAACAAAAAAAAAGGGAAAAGAAAAAGAATTCTAGACCTACCTTTTCAGGACCAGTGAGCTGATTTTTGTTGTTGTTACAATAAGAAAATTAGAATTTTGAACAACATAAAAGTCATTAAAACACACTTCAAATGTCGGGAAAGCTCATTTCCCGCCATCTAGGAATAAAAATTTTGCCCCTGGACCACCCTTTCTTTTTGGAATTTATCTATTCATGGCAAAAGGAATATGCATGCAACTACTCATTTGTTTATGTATGTATACACACATAAAAAATAAAAAATGAGAAAAATTTACCTGACTGTTTTCAAGAGAGGAAAACCTTGAATTTTGAAGAACTTCAAAAGTCATTAAAATACATTTCAGAAGTCAGGAAAGCTCATTTCCCGCCATCTAGAAATCGAAATTTTCCCGGGGGAACACGGACTCCCTTTTTCTTTGGAGTTCATTGATTAATTGAATCATTTTCAAGAGGGGAAAACCTTGAATTTTGAAGAACTTAAAAGTAATTAAAAGACACTTCAGAAGTCGGGAAAACTCATTTCCCGCCTTCTCGGAATCAAAACTTTCCCGGGGAAGATCCGGACCCCCCTTTCTTTTTTGGATTCATCGATTCATGGAAAATTAGTATGCAACTACTCATTTTTTACAAAATTTTTATGTATGTATACACACATAAGGCCTATTTACTGTAATAACAATGGTAAAAAATTACCTGACCGTTTTCAAGAGGGAAAAACCTTAAATTTTTAAGAACTTAAAAGTAATTAAGACACCTCAGAAGTCGGGAAAAAGCTCATTTTCCGCCATCTAGGAATCAAAATTTTCCCCGACCCCCCTTTTCTTTGGAGCTTGTCAATTCATTGAAAAAAGAATAAATATACAACTACGCATTTTTTTTTTAAGGTATGGAGAAGATGAATTAAAGGGTGAACTACTAAAATATGGTGCAGATGTTCTGTTGCCTATTATAGCAAACATTTTCAATAATATTTTCATAATGCATGAACCAATTGATATAAATAAAGGTATCCTTGTCGCACTACAAAAACCTGGTAAGGAAAAGGGTCCGATGAAAAATCTCAGACCAGTCATATTACTCAACACCATCAGAAAATGCATGTCACTGATTGTGCTAGAAAGAATCCGCCACAAAATTGAAAGCTACCTACCAACAAGTCAAAGTGGATTCCGACCTGGACGCAGCACAAGCGACGTAGTTCTGACTTATAAATGGATGATTGCCAAAGCATCAAGATACAATCTTGAATTCCACATCACTGGGATTGATATGACGAGTGCATTCGATACCATTACCAGGGACACACTGAACGGGATTATTAATGAAGACGAACTTCGGATAAGATTTTTGCTAAGCCAAACAGGGCTCAACTTAAACTTACGAAGGACAACGTATATTTTTATACGAATACTGGAGTACCACAAGGGGACAGTCTTAGCCCAGTGCTCTTCACGGTGTACCTTGAACACGCGTTAAGGGGAATTAGGGGGAGAAGTAATGATCGTATTCCAAATGAGATCTCGTATGCGGATGATGTCGATTTCATCAGCCTAAACGAGAAGGCTAATGTAGACCTTATTGGAGCTCACCTAATTTCGTTTAATCTCAAAGTAAACAAAGATAAAACAGAATACACAGTAATTAAAAGAGAAGAACTGGAGACTAACAAAAAAGTTAGGGTCCCTTCTTGGAGACAAAGAAGATATCACCAGAAGGAAACAACTTGCTGTGAACGCAATGAACAAAAAGACAACACTCTGGAACAGAAAAGAAAAAATTAGATTAAAAACAAGACTGAGGTTGTACAACTCCTAGTGAAACCGGTGCTTTTATACAATATTAGTAATACATGGGCCTTAACGAAAGATGATGAACTAAAGCTAAACACTTTCCATCGTAAGCAACTCCGAAAGATTATTGGACTGAAATATCCCCATAGAATATCAAATAAACACCTTTATGATAGATGTACGGCGAGACCCTTGTCACTAGAAATTTTAGAATCGAGATGGCGATTATTTGGCCACATCCTGAGACAAAACACGAACAATCCTACAAACCTGGCAATCAACTTCTACTTCACCGAGACCAATAACAGAAAATTCAGGGGACGTCCAAGGACTACAATAATCACAACTCTCCATAACGACCTTAGTAAGATCCAGTCTACCAATACTCAAAATCCTGCTCAACTAAAAATTAAAAATGATATGGAGAAATTAAAATTACTGGCACAAAACAGACACATTTGGAAAGGGCTCATCGAGGAACTAAGTAAAGCGGCCGAAGCGGAACTGTCATCGGACTTTTCGGCGATATGGCAATGATGATGACGATACACACTACTACTGTTTACTGTAAAGAGAAAGTTTACCTTACCGTTTTGAAGAGGGTTGAAACCTTGAATTTTGAAGAACAAAGTCATTAGACACCTAGTTCAAAAGTCGAGAAAGGTCATCTCCCGCCGTCTAGAAATCAAAATTTTCCCGGGGGAGGAATGTTGACCCCACCACCTAGGTTTGATTCCAGATCTGCATGATTTATATTCCCATTAATCTTATAAGTGGGGGCCCCACCTTCCACTTTGAAAAATGTTCCGTTGGCCCTGTATGAGAGATAAGGTAATTAAGGATTATTGCACAGGAACTACATGAAGCAAAGTACTTCACAATACTGTCTGATGAGTCAAAATATGTTGCAAAGAAGGAAGGTTGTGGCAGTTAGGTATTGTTATGAAAATACCATCTACGAAGAATGTATTGGTAATATATTGTTTGCATATCAATTCAGTAATAGAACCATAGACTTATAATATGGTTGTTCTGTATAAAGTTCAATTAAACATATATTGCATTCAACCTTTGCGTCGTAAAATTTGGTCACGCATTTAGGTTAGGCAATATAGGCCTATGCTGCCTGTACCAGTGTTTCTCTGTACTACATTGTCTGTCTTACTGTGGTTCTTTCCATTGCACTTAGTTATCTTAGTTGAGTTGTCGAATTTCTTTTTTAGGCATTGAAGAAGCATTTTCTCTTGATGCTGATGGCCTTGCTGAGAATATTCCCAATAAGCTCAAATCTATAGACACAGACAATTGTGTGCACAAGGATATGATGGTGCTTCTGTTGTTTCGGGTCATCTTGCAGGAGTACAGGCCAAAATTAGAGAGAAGCGACCAGAAGCCAAACATGCCTACTACGTTTCCCTGCTTCTGTTATCCTAGTAATTGTAGATGTGGCCTCGTCAGTCAACAAATATCAACAGTGGTTGCACTCTTTAAGGGTTTGCACTGCTTCTTTTCCACAAGCGTTGTGCACAAGAAATGGGAAAGTGCACAAATAGATAGAGATAGGTAAAGCAGTTTGATGTCGTTTGGAGTAGACTTGAAACAATACTTGAAGTACTTAATTACATACAGTAATTTTGAATGACACTAATGATAAAAGGATTACTGAAGCCAGAGGGTACAGGAATCAAATAGATGGAGAATTTGTGCGGTATCTTTTATTGATGCGAGAGCTGTTGAACAAGTCGAAGGCAGTCTCTAATCTACTTCAATCACAAAGCAATGATCTAACAGATGGTATTATACTTATCAACGACTTTACGTAAAGATGTTGCTGAATTCAGAAAAGAAAATGTGTACACAGAGGCTAAGGAGGTTACAACTACATTAAATGTGTCGGATGTTGCCATCAAGAAGATGCCGAACTCTACCTGCTCATCTTGGTGAATATATTGTTGATGCTTCAGTTATGGAAGAGGAGGTAGACGATAGTCATAAGGAATTCAAGAGATGTGCATTTGAAATGGTAGATCGAGTCTTAGGCGAACTGGAGAGATGGTTTGGAGGAAAAAATGTGGATTTATTGAATGGTGTAGCTGCATTGAACCCTTCTTCAGCGCAGTTCCTAGATGAAGAAAGTATCATGATGTTTGCTGATTGCTACACTTTGATAGAGAAGTCCCTATCGTAGAGTTCAAAAACTCTAAAATGCCTTTAAAACGACTCGGTGACAATCAAATGCCCAAGTCTTTGCTTACATTCCATGCCTACTTACGAAAGATGAAGGATGTATTTTATGAGCTAAACAATCTGGCAACAATAGCCGCAACTTTGCCAATAAGCACGGCTAAGTGCGAGAGAAACTTCAGCTCAATGAAGCTCATCAAATCTAATTTGCGATCCACAATGGCAGAAGAACGTCTGAACAGCCTAATGATTTTAGGTATTCACAGAGAACGTGGGAACAGGTTAAATATGGATGAGGTTGTGGACTCCTTCAAATTCCGATTCCCTAAATGCAGGATAGCATTATAAACCTAGGGTCTATATCAGGGGTTGGCATAACAATCAGTAGACTTGCCACAGGTCTCTAATTAAAGGTGTTCCTAGTATTAGCTAATTTTGGAGAGCGCCACCAGCGACGGTACTGTATATATCGAGAAATTAGAGACTTGTAAAAGAGTGAGTCAAATCGATTGCAGAGCGTTTTTTTTTCAGTTTTCAATCAGTTGATGGAATTTATATTTTCCCAGATATTCACAAAAAGTCGCAGCCCTATTTCTATCTGGAGGAGGTACACTAATTTTAACCATAGCCTATTGGCTAACCTATTTATTTGCTATTAATAATTCAAATTTTCACTATGAGACAGAATGAAATTTGTTGACACTTTACGGGGATCTCTATGACATTAAATGATTTATCAAGACTATAATATATAACTTTTTTTATTCATAAAATAATAAGGTCTATGTTAAATGTGCCATGGTTATGGAAAGTGGTCATGCCTATATGAAAATTTGGCTAGGACATAGTTGGACAAACTATTCATAATTAAAAAAATATATATATATAATTTGTAAATTATAAAATGCCTATTGTTTTTATTTTACAGGTTTATCTCATAGTTTTATTATATACAGTACTGATGTTACAGAAATTATTGATAATGTGACTAAAATTGATATTGTTGTTTAGATCTATTTATTTAATTGTTTTGCAGGAATGGATATTCTATGATTAGTCCAGCCGGATAATCCCCACTGACTTCCGTCAATTAACAGAGGATATTACCACAGCCCTTTTACTTGATTCGATGTTGAGTTATAAACTTGAGACACTTAGCATCTGATGGAGAAGCACAAACTCCTGTAAACGAAACCCAGTGCATTTCGATATTAATTGTACCGAAAAATACTTATGATAATGAACAGTTAAATACAGTATAATCCTTCTTGTATTCTTTTGCATTGACCCTTAAATTGACTAGTAATTAATATTGTAAATTATTTGTTAATTAGTGAAAACTATTTTTTTTCCTGAAGCAGTTAATAATATATATGGTAAAACACTGAAAGATCAACAGATAAAGTTTGAAATCTGAAATCACTGTGGTTTAGATCATTTTTTGAGTTTTGTACCATGACAGTTACAGTACAAATGTATTTTAATCCAAATACATGCAGCTAAATCGTTTTTTCATTACCTGCAATGTAGCCTATTTATATTTTTACAAATTAAACAGAATGATTAATTTAATGAAAAAATAAATCTGATAGCTATGGAAATCAGAACAGTCCACTGTAACTCAGAAATAATACAAGAAAAAAAATTGATACGTATCAAAGGTTGAAATGTGTTGTGATTAATTTACGATTAAAATATAAATGTATTGTAAAACAAATGGATGTCATGAAATTAAATAAATTAGGCCTCCTTGTTGGCCAACATACTGTACAATGTAACAATAAATTAAACCTTTCTCATTAAACAATAATTTATTACTTAGCTTCTCATCAATTAACAAAAACAAAAAATTGATATATTATTCATTGTTTAAATCTCGAAAATACAGCTTATGCAAAGGATGCAATTAATTGTCCATAGATACGATGATATTCACCCATTCGTACATAGCAAATTGAGGTTCCTAAATCTTAACCAGTTTGAAAAAATAAATATTTATATTATTATTAATGTTATATTAACTACAACAATTACATTACTGAATGTTAAATCTAATATGTAGGCCTATTTCCAATCGATGTCTGCTAACCCGACGTGAATAGGGCCTATTGTACTCTCCCTAGGCTGGCCTAAACCTGAGTGTGCTGAAACCGGCGAGAAAGCATGAGTTTGGCTGCATCATATAGGCCTATCCATAATAATACTGTATTTATTAACCAGCGTGAAGTTGGTTACGAGAAAGCATGAGTTTGGCTGCATCATATAGGCCTATCCATAATAATACTGTATTTATTAACCAGCGTGAAGTTGGTTACTCTCTATGTGGCACACTTCCGTTGTGAAGGTGCATCTAAATACCTCCATACATGGTTGGACGAATTGTGATTAGGGGCCTAGCACTCGTCGCAGTGCAGAAGCTGAGCTGACCTGAATCCTCCTTAAAATTAGCTGGGCCGAGGTGAAGCATAATTAGCATGTTTAATTTATGCCGCGGTGATTAGCCAATCGGAAATCAAAGTTGTTAAATACGTCACCCAACACGAAATCATGGTGGCTGCAATCGAAATCCTCACTGTTTGCCCAGTCCCTAATCCAAGAAAAAGTATACTATGAAATGCCAAGCAAATAGGTAATATGGAACGCCATTGGTGCCAAAATCAATTTAAAGACAAAGATTAGGGACTGGAGCCCAGTCTAAACATTCGGTCGCAGGGCAAAAGTGAATGTTTAATGTTAGTAATTGAAATATTACAGTATTAGGTTTATATTTTAGAAAACTACTTGTACACCTTGTATATTTGGCCTACACCAATATTAAGATTGTAAAATCAAAGTTATCCACAGTTTTATTTTTCAAAAAAAAGTTGACTTAAATTCATTAATTTCTACCTCGTTAATATTGTTTATGTGCCTGAAAGTTCTGTGCGTTGCCCTTGGACCTACTAAGATGATTTGGTCCCAACGTTCGGGTGTGGACCCCCTTGTCAGGGAGCTTGGACCCCTTCGTGGGGAAATTCCTGGCGCCAATTCCTAGCCCCAAGTCTTGCGGGAGTCTCCCGGAAATCGGGACATCCTCCTGCACTCCCGCAAGCAAGAAAGAATCTCCCAGAAATTAACCCATTATCACATATCCCTGCAAAATCATAATATTTGCATATTTTCACTACTTTATTATCAATTGTAATTGAAGTCATTGCCAATGTGTATCACAATGTGCAGCAAAATAAAATTAAGTGTTATGAAGCTCATTAACAAGATCAGTGACGGATTCAAGAGGGAATCCCTATCCCCATTTTTGTCTAAATTTTTTTTAAATGGAAAGAAAAAGAAAATCACATTTAAATTTATGTCTGAGAACGCCATTTCCGGACATCCAAAGGTGCCATAATCATAATGTTGTTAAGCTGGTATAGATCCTACATAAGCCCCTCCCTGCTCTCCCCATTGCGAATTCTCAGATCCGTCACTGCAGATGTCCCAACGGGAGCTAAGTGGACGTAGTCGGTAGTTGCTCAAAATATATCAGAAGTGGTCCAGGGGACAAAACCCCTAGAAGTTTGACAATTTATCAAATTACGTAGAAAATACAGTACATATAATTTATTTCTCCCCGATGAATTTTCAATTCAAGGATTTTATTCAACAACAAAAATTTACATTGTAGACAAAGGCTAAATTGAGTAAAATACCACAAAGAAATAATGCACACCACAAAGAAATAATGCACAACAAAAAGCGAGAAAAAAGACACCAAAAAATAGCCAATCAAGTATAAAGCAAGACACCTAAAACTATTGAATTACAAAAACATTGTGGCTTTTCTCCCGACAGGAAAAGTGGAGGGGGGAGGGTGAAGCTCTCCCCGATGGGGCAATTTTCCTTATATATCATTTGGTAGGTATACCAACCATGATTAGTAACTGATTTCTCCAGTTAAGTGTCAACATTTCATTTATTATTTCATATTTAAGTAAGGATAACAATTACTTCCAACTTTTCGGACACGAAGGTTTAGTAGGCTACACACAGGATTTGCATATGATTAATTAATGCAGGGAGTTGTTATAACAACTCCCTGGTTAATGATAGAAATGTGGTCACCCTGGTAAAGGTTAGAGCTAAAGGAACCGTCTAAAATCATTGTGACAATATTAAACAGGTTTAGTATCTACGACATTTTATGATCCTGTCTCTTATACACATCTAGATGTGTATAAGAGACAGGTGTTGTACTCCCAATCTGGATTTTAAGGCTCTAGTGTGAACCTAACCTTGGTGAATAGCATTTACTATGAATTGGGTGCGCAAGATTCTTAACTAGGATGTATCGCCGCAGATCGCCGTCACTACCTCGGCTACTGTATTTATCATTCCTATGCAGGCCTACATACCTTCCTGTCATGGTTAAAAAGTTATTTAGGCTAAACAACACAAAAAATATTACAATGGTAAATTAATTAAATAATATTTATCACATTATTTGTATTCAGTTAATGTTCCTCCACACATTGACAATATTTTATTGAGGAATATAATTTTGCTAATTTGACAAATGTCTACATTCTGTAATGCTGAGGACCTAGCTAGTTATACACATAAATTATTAAATAATGTGTTGAATTTGCATAGGCTAGGCCTAAAAAAATCCAGGGCTATGATAAATTAATTAAATAGCTAGGTCCTGACTACAAAAATCTTGTTCGAAATGTGTTCAATACAAGTTCTACAAACTGAACTGGACGAAAACTAAACACTGGACCCGGTTCGGAGGTGTGTGTGTATTGTGAGAGTAGCCTGCAACTTACGACATACGATCGTATGAGCCATCATCCCACCGCGCGCTGTCTGTGATGTTAGTTTTGACATGGCTAACTTGTTGCTGTACAACAAGGATTGAACTTTGTATTTTCCCACGGCTGTGTGTTTTCCCCAAGTGCGCTACTAAATTTAGAACTTCGACTTGTGTGGATTGGATTTTATTTATTCGGTGTAAACACCAATGATCAGGGGCGTACCGTGGGGGGGGGGGTCGATGGGTGCGGTCGACCCCCCCTTTTAAAGAAAGTGCCCTTTAAATATGGTTTTTTTTTTAAATCTAGCATAATTAAACTGCGCCTAACATAAAGGTTAGGTATATTGATATAAATTATCCTTCGCCTAAAAAATGTTTGGTGGCCCTTCCTTTTAATATTTTGATTTTTTGTCTTTTTTTTAAACAATCCATATAAAGTTATACATTTTAATCAACTTGATATCTCGAAGCCTGCGCGCCAGTAGAGTTGTGTTATGTGGTGTATTGTTTATGCATCATTGCACTCTGCCATTATTGTTATCTGTAGCTGCGTGTTTTCCGTGCAGCTAAATAATCTATTCGCGCGCAACGCAAAACCGAAGGCAATGTAATTATTTGATGAGAGCAAATTTTTCTCGTGAGGTAGTTGAATACTGTAGATTATTTTTTCGGAATATAAAAAAATGCCAAATAAAGAGAGAAGAAGAAAAATAAAAAAAAAGGAACTCAGAGAAGACGCAAAACGATGCAGGACGCATCGGAAAATTAATGATAACAATTTGATCTTTAAATAAAAAGCTATTTATTTTTTTATATAAATATTAGGTAAGTTAAATTACCTTTAGTTATTTAAGTTATTGAGAAAAACGATGAAGAAAAACTAAGTTAAAGAAATATATTAAAGTATAAAATTGAAAGGAAAACGTTAAGAAATAAACGCATTCAATACAGTATATACATTTATAACTTTATTTTTTTTTTAAATTAAAAGTGGGACGATCCCACGAAAAAGAAAAAAAAACATTTTTTTTTAAATTCTTTAATCTGAAATGCTCACAGGCCCGTATTCAGGAGTTCCGCAATCCAATAGGCTGGTGGTATATTGAGTGAATATAGTCTGGTGTTGCCCAAAAACTACATTTACAATTAGGCCTATTTTGTCAGACTTGGTATTGAACTTAATGCACTAGAACGTAAAAACGTAATTTTTTCCCTTTTGCGGCCCCTAGCCCCAGCCTAGTTGCTCGCTTCACTCACAAATAACGCACCTCGCAAATTCTGAAAGCTTCGCTAAATTGCTCCGAGTTCAACTTGCCCCCGGCGCTTTCGTTTCGACCCCCCTCAGATTTTTCACCGTACGCCCCTGAGGATAGCCCACGTAAGTCTAGAATAAGACTTATTTCCAGTGGGGTCCTTCTGGTGGTGATTGGACAGTACACCGGGTGATAATCCCCTACTCATTTCCGAAAAATGTACTGCGTTCTTTAATGTGCACATGGGCCATAAATGCACACGGGACCAACGGCTTAAATGTCTCATCCGAAAGACGGTGCGCTATTGTAACTTGTATTTCAGCCCTCTAGCTGAAACACAAGGAGAGGCAGCGATGGGAATTGAACCGGGGACCTAGAGACGCCACAGTTTAGCGCACAAACAGTGGCTACCACCAGATTAGCCGACTGAGCTAAGCTGCTCTCTCGAGTGGTTGAAATTACTTTAAAATCAGCATATCCAGACCGGAAAAGTCTGTCGATATAGCCGAAATTCGACTTCCAAAAATTTAAATTAAACAAACAATGTACACAGTAATACACAGGAAAAGAATTGGGACTTTTTCAAAAATTCAACTGACGCGAATTTTCGACTCAAAAAGAGTCGACTTTGGCAGACTCGACTGTACAATGACATATACCATTTTATGATCAGATCACATGATTTCTCTATACCAAATAATGTAGACCACTCAGATATACCACAGCCCACATGCCTGAACACATTATTAAATTTGAAATGGAATCACACATGATAGAGAATAACTGAGCTTGTACGCTAAAACAATACAAACTTAGTTGGTGCTTACCTCTTCTGCAAGGTGTGCAAATCCTTTACTTGGATGCTGTGTCCGCACGTCCCAGACATGAAATTTAGATTCTAATGTAGTAGCAACAAGCTTATTCATGTTAATGTCCTTTCGGTCAAATTCTAAACAGCATACCTTATGTTTACATTAAAGAAAAATAAAACTTTAAAAAATAATGTTATCAAAAAAATCTATATTTTGATTGATTTAATAATATCTTTTAATAAATTCATCTGATTTCATAAATATTTTTTGAATGATTCTTCTTTCATTTAACCAGTAGAAACATTCTACTAACCTGCAACGTTTCAGATGCACTTTGGTTATCCTTTCTCAAGCATTGATTCTAATGTTGGTCAACACCGCTATAGGCCTATACGCGGTGTAGTACGCCCTCAATCGGTAGGTTAGATCACATGAACTTTCTACCCTTTATGAAAACCTATTGATTCTCAGAACATCAGCTGCAGGGCACAGGTCTAAGACCAAGAAAACTAACCTACCGATTGAGGGCGTACTAAGGCCCGTAGGCAGGGGGGTGCAGAGGGTGCGGACGCACCACCCCCCAAATTCCAAAAGGTCCACTTTTTAAAACCTATGATTTCACAAAATCGTTCCTAATTCACAAAATGCTATAGCATGCATTGCATTATATATTTGCCAGCTCTATGCTTGAATTCTTGTAACTTCATAAGGAAATGTCAGATTTGAATGATTTTTTTACTATTTTATAGCTCTTATTTTACTCTTTAACACTGTATTAATAACTCTAGTGACTGACTAGTGACTGGTTTGGCTTGTCTTTGCCACAGGTGGTATTGACCATCTGTCTGTGCAAGTTTCTCCTCCCTTCACCCCACCCTCTATTTCTCCTGCTTTACTGTAGGTCCCTAGACAAATGAATGAAAATTTAAATAGGATATTATAAATTATGGATTTTAGAAATCCATTAAAAAAGGTCCTTAAAATGCTAATTTGACAAAGCTTCCAGAAGATTCGCCCCAACCTCGCGGGGATCCCTAGGCAGTTGCCCATCTTAAGGTCCACTTCGGTTGCAACACGCACCTCCCATCGAAAATCCTGCCTACGGGCCTGGTACTACACCGCGTATTTAGCGGTGTTGACCAACATTAGAATCAATGCTTGAGAAAGGATAGCCGAAGTACATCTGAAATGTTGCAGGTTATATTTAAAAAAATCATTCAAAAAATGATTTAATAATTATGCATATTATGACAGTTTAGGTAGAACCTATCTCATGCATTGCATCATCATGATGATGTAACCCTATAAAAAAACTTTCGATATTCCAACGTAAATTTGGCCGTTCTTTTCATTTATATGGGTTTTTACTTATGAAAATGTCTCAATTATGTATAAAATAACAGTTTGATTGGGAATATGCGCTAGCGAGCTGGTAACGACACAGCCAACTGATGAGAAAATTCTTTCTCGTCGCGAGCGGAAAATTGAAAAATAATAATAAGTAGATTGCATTTTTGAAGAATATCAAAAAGATATGCTTGCTGGTTTGGATAAGTAAGTCTTGGAAGTGATGATCTTAGAAGTGGCGTTAAATAGGTTCATTACCAAATAGGTTTGTTACCAACTTGTCTTATCTGTGTAGGGGGTAATACTAAAGTGCGAGGCAGCGAGGCATGCAAGGCAGCGAGGCATAATGACGATTCATGCGAGGCATCGATTTACCATTCACGAAAAGTGCGAGGCATGATTTAACGCGCTACCTGGCGTTCCCCAAAAGTGCGAGCCATATATTTTAACATATCTACGAGGCTACAACAAACATAACTATTAAAAATAATTAAATGATGAGAAATAGTAGAACAAAAATCCAAGCCTAGGCCTAGACCCTTGGCCTAGGTGGCCTACCTGTCTATAACAATAACCAATTTGATAACCAAATATGTAAGCTAGCGCCCTCTATTCATTAGCTGACGCGCGTACTTTATCCATGAGGCAAATAGTGTGATGTGACGCAGTTGAACTAGATCGGAGAAGACGGCGCGCTTTTTCTTGTTTTTTCTCCGCTGGTAACCCTGAAAAGATGTCTGTTCTTGAAAACCGTGTGTTGTGCTCTTGCAAGCTAAAAAAAGGGGACTTGCACTGAAAACAGACCCGCCGGGGAACCAAAACCGATGTTTTTATCAATGTTTGGCTTCCCATTTTTCGTTGCAAGAGGAAGAGGTTTTCGAGTTGATAAACAATTATCTTTTGTGCAATCAACATGTGGATTCAATTGAAAATGTATTATAAAGTCACCGAGATATTATGAATAAATGCCTTCATAATTGTCTTGAGATATCTTATTTGTAGTGTATGTCCTGCTGTGATCATGTCTATTTAAAAGAAACAAAATACATAACAGATTGTGTCCATTTTTTTTTTGGATATTTGTAAATAGATGAAATGAGTCTTCTTTCATTTACAGCATCTGAGGAGAGGCATAAAGGAGCCAAACAATTCCATCATGTTGGTCCAGAAGAATATAATCCTGGTGTAAGTGTTTTTAAGGGCAGGGAATTGAAGGTAATTTCTTAGTTATTAGCATTTTATAACTATCTATTGTCTTATGAATATGTTTGCATAGCTCTTAAAGGGAAGGTGTGACTTTAAAATTTGTTGTCAATATGTTGATATTATGATTGTCCTAAGATGTAGAAAGCTTCTTTAGCAAAACATTTATTTATTAGTTATTCAGATAGATTCTTGAAAATTTAATAATTTGTTCCAAAACCTTTATTGGTTTATATATTAATTAATTAACTTTTTCGTGAAATATGCTTTTTGCATCTCAGAAATTAAACCCACACCTGACCTCAAAAGGGGAGGTCCACTTTGAAAATGTCTGTTCTTTGTTTTATTTGAGTATAAAAGGACTTTCACACTATTACAATTTCTTCCCATTTTGGGGTGAATTACAGAAGTTCAGAAATAATAGCAAAAATACAAAATAGCGGGTATTTTTTCCCCCAATTATTTTACATGTAAACTAACTTATCAAGGAATACTAAATCATATAAAAAAATCAATTGCTGCACAAATGTACAACAAAATACTATTTTGTGCCTGTTTCAACCTGAAAGTATACCTCTCCTTTAACCTTATTTGGAAGCTTTTAGCACCTTTATCTTGAAAAGTCCTTAAGCAGTACAAGGAAATGCATACAGATAATTAAAAATATTATTAGTTGAAACCTTTATATTTCTTTTGTTTTCAGCTTGATGAAATAATAATATCAAGTGAAGATGAAAGTATGCATGAAACTGTAACTCATGTAAGTTGCTGTTAGTAACTGATCACATTTTCTAATTCATAAGATTCATTTTATAATTACATTACTCTAAAAACTTTTCAATTTTGTTTTTTGGAATGATAAATACTGGATCCCATTTTAGTATTTTGAGACTAAAAAAAAATTAAAATCTCCATACCCTACCAAACGTGATACAGTATGGTGTATTATTCTCTGCATAAACCGTATTTTCAATTGGTGGTACAGTGCTTGGTAACTAATTTAACAACATCTCAACATCTTTTGTTCGTAGTAGATGAAAATGAACTTTGATAAAACTTCTTACTTTTTGTTTTTATCTATACAGGATACCAATGATTTTGTTGTAATATCAAGTGAATCAGAAGATCAGGTAAGTCGGACAGACATGGTAAGGTTGTAGATATTACAATTGAATGTGCTTACAGCAATGTAAAAATAATAATAAACTAAATCATATAATACTTAAAGCCCCATTCCCGGCAAAATTTTCTTAGAGACTGCCATTTTTAGAAAATTGCATATGCATTACACTCATTATTATGAATCATGGAAAAATACTGCAATAAATTTTATTTTTATGCTAAAGACTTTTAAAAAAAAGAGAAATACCAACTATTTCTCTTGAAAAATTACCATTTTCTTGACGAATTCTTCGTTACTAGGCAAATTTAGAGGTTGTAGATCGCATCCGCTGGAATGCTCTCACTTTTATGTGTTATTTTATACAATCAATCAAGTGCGCCCTCTTTAGCATGTACTTCGGATTTCGCATACTGCGGTCGATCGAGGAGGCCTGAGATACGCTTGTTTATGTGTCAAAATCTTGGTTAGAATCAGTTTTTTAACAAATTGAAATAATTAAAATGAAATATTATATTTTACAAGTGTCAATACTGGCAACGGAAAATATTATGTCGGCCGTTTTTATGTGTGATAACAGAACCTAAATTGAGGTAAGGCTAGGCCTGGCCTAGCAGTGTTGCATAGGGTAATGTTTTCAGCACCTGCAATATTTCTTCGTAGAACGATCGCAATATCAAACCTGAAAAATTTATCCGCATTTAGTTTTTGTCTGGAGGACAAAAAAAATCAAATTTCAGCCTTATTTTACATTCTTTTCATGTTTAGGAATGTCTATATTGAATTAGAATACCGATTCCGTATTACATTTGTAAAGCTTTATAACATATGTTTTTTTCCAAAAAATGAGAGGCTGCCTTGAATGAAGCTTTAAATCTTATGGTGTCAGTCACACGCACGTATGCATTATTTGGTCATGTTTTATCTTTACAGTAACTAATCCTGAACATAATTTATTTTTGCATAGGACAACAAAGGTAATGATATTGTAATTTCTAGCAGCTCAGATGATTTACCACCAGTCAACATAAATCATAAATGCAAAGCAAGAAAACGAAAAAGAACTAAAACAGACAGTTGGGTAGGTGTTATAAACATTTTAATGAAACATGAAGAACTTAATACTAGCAATATTTTTATGACACCAAACTGGTCTACTAATCAGTATCTTATTATTCCAAGGTTTCCAAATACCCACTTTTATAGTGAATTGTTTTAAATCAAGTAAATCAGTTTGTTTTTTAATGTATTTATTTGATAAACAAAATCATTCTAGTCATTGTGGTGGTGCAGTACAGTATGTTAGCTTGTGGTGAATGTGCTAGTTGCTTTCAACACAAGATATTGGTTTAAATCCTGAACCAGTGCCATGATTTTGGATGCTTTTAATAATTAACAATGCCGCTCAAGCCTAAAGTAAATCTTTTTAAGAACTATAAAAAATAACAGTTACTCATCATGTTATTGGCAAGCAATACAAAATTGAAATTTGGAACATAAGGGTTTACATTTTAACATTAAGTAATATCATATGGATCTAAATGCAGGCATACAATGAAAATGATAAAAGTTAATGATGTGCAGATGGTTATAAAAAAGCTAATTTGCTTCTCACCAATGTAACATACAACTAGGTATTGTATTTTTTTTATAAATTAGACGAAATTTTTATTTTGTTGATAGAAAAACTCCATTGACGACCTTGTGAGTGCGATGAGTAGTTTAAGCTCAGCAAAATCTACACCAATTAAAAAAAAAACACAGAAAGAAAAAAACGCAGATTTGTCCTTGGATTTATTGGTGGCAGAAGTAAAGTAAGAACATTTTCTCAGATACATTTTTTTGTATCAAATACTATTCATGTAGATTTTAAACCTGATTGCTGTAGATGTAAATATAGAGAAATAGTGGTGAGTTGGGTTGTCCAAACAACCTAATAAAGTAATCTATTTGTAAAATAAAATGGAATATTTTACTAGTTAGTTATCTGTCTCTTATACACATCTAGATGTCTAATCAAGAAGGGCTCAAGAACTTACGTAAACCAAAACGAGATTGAAAAGTTGGAGGCAGAACAAGTAAACAAGGTGCCTGATACACCTAATGGAAATTTGAGGTATGAAGTTGCCTACAATGAAAACGAACCTCTTACTGGTAGCTATGATGCGTGGAATTGGAATCGTTCACAAACCTGTCCCAGACGAGATTTTTGTAAGGGAGGACGAAGAACATTGCAGATGTGTGGGGGTTCATTTGAATGTACTAATATTCAATGTGCGTTCAGAAGGATCAATAAAATTAATAATAAAGTTGATTTTAACCGGAAAAAGGAATGTAAACACTGTAACCAAAAGGCTATCAAAATCAGATGCTATGCTAGAAAGTATGTCGAAAACGACCGGTGTCATAAAAAGCTGACCGTGTACTATATTGGTGAACATTCTTGTTCTTTAAAAGTTTGTGAGAAAAGGCCCAATACAGAGGAAGTTGAAAGCATCATTAAACAAAGACCAACAATAACAACTGGTCAAATTCAGTTAGAAAAAGTTCGACAGGTTCTACTTGATGGTCAGAGTGATAAAAATTCTCTGGAAGATGTGGCATTGAAATTTAGTGACACACAGCATCTCTGTTATCTTCGAAGGAAGGTAAATGAAAAATGCAGACCAGATGGTTCAGATATCGAGGCAATACGCCTTCTTAAAGAAGACTTCAGTAAGCGGGAGTTGGATGCAAATTTAATCATGGAAGTTGGTGAGAACTGTGTCATTCTTTCTAGTGAAAAAAAAATTCATATGGCAGCTCTCATTACTCTTGGTCTGATTAATGAACCTGTCAGCCTGGATGGGTGCAAAAGTCTTGCAAAAGATTACACGGAAATTGAATTGACAACATATAATCCCGTTTTACGTCGGAATGTTAAACTTATAAGTAGTTTTGTTCTAAAACCAGGGGAAAATGCAGAAAATGTGGAGAGGCTGGTGGAAACGCTTGATAAAGCTGTAAACCAAATCTTACCTTCTGTTGCTCATGAATATAACCTTGACCCCAATGAATTTCAGGGTAGAGGTCTAGATGCCCACGCCTATGTTGGAGATGAGGGAGGGGCTTTATGGTCCGGTCTTTGTAAAGCCAAAGGAAATGACATTAAAAACAAAACAGTTTCTGATTACTTTCACTTCAAGCAAGATATAAATCGACACAAGGTTTACTTCACCTCTGAAAAAGACAAAATGAAATTTCAGCAAGTTATGGTTGATGCCTATAATGCTGTTACAAACATTCACGCTGAAGAAGCAGAAAAAGCCCTGGTAAAACTAATTTCAACAAAATCCAATAACCCTGGTAAAATGATGAACTTTAAGAATTGGTGGTGGAGACGAAAAGCACGTTGGCAGAAGTGGTGTAGAACACAATCCTCTAGCTTAGCTTCTTCAGCTGAAGTTTCAAATGCAAAGTCCATAAGTGCATCAGGCTACAGAAAGGGGTTATTAGATGTAGTTATCATGGAATGCTCAGCTGCCATTTTGGAGTCAGCAGAAATAAAGCGTCAGGCTCTTGGACAAAAAACTATTGGAAGAGGTCCTACGGCAGCTGACAGAACTGAGAAGTATGTAAATGAACTGACCATTGACATAGATAATTGTGCATCAGCTGCTCAAGACATAAGTGAGAGGTGTCAATCTGAAAAGCTACCAGGATGCAGTGAAGGTGTTGGTTTGTTGGAAATGGCCCAAATGGATTATAGAGTGAATGTTAAAGATAGCCATAGGTCTGATCGTAATAGGAAAGTAACACAAGCAAGAAAGATTGACAAGAAAAATCTTCAATTTTTTATGAAGAGGGTTAATGATGTTCACATGGACTTAATGGCAAGCAACAGTAATATTAATGAATTTAATTTTAAAATTTTAGACACAATGGGCTACCTAGAAGAAATAAGAATATCAAAGGATATTGCCACCTGCACATCTGTCAGTTGCAAGAGCGGATGTCACCACATAGAAAGAAAAACCTACAATTTGGTGACTTGCAAGCAAGTACCACAGGCCCATATAGGACCATACAACGCAGGTGGATTTTGCGTACATTTTATTTTTGTCCACGTATTGCGTGTATATCTAAATTGCCAAGAAACTCCTACATTACTACGTACAACTCATCAACAATGTCATTGACATTTAGCGAAAATTTAACTGAATTCCAAAAACAGAGCATTTATCTTGTTAATTAACCATGTAAAGTCTGACCGATCTACAATGGAAATTCCTATTACAATGGAAAATGTTTTGTTAATTTTATTGCACACCAATGAGTACAGGAACAAGCAGTTAAGCAACCTGTGTTAAAATAAAAAATAAATAAATAAAAATGAAAAAAACAAAAACAAAAAACCAAAAAAAAAAAAAAAAAACCAGGAAAAAATAATACCAGGGAATATTAAAAGGTGTTTTTTTTACTATATTTTTTTTTCTTCTGTTAATTTTGTGCCACAATATCTCCCGTGGAATTTAAGAATAGTAAAGTATAGTCTATTGATCTGTAGTACACAGTGGAAGGGGTTAAACAGTGTACACCGATGAGTACAGGAACAAGCAGTTAAGTTCCTGTTTTGTTAATTTTATTGCCTTTGTAAATGATGAAAAGCCTTATTGTTAATATTTTTTTTTTTTTTATTTTCACTCTACAGTATTTATTTAATATATTTTAACAATAATTAAACAGAATGTAACAAAAAATCACAATATCTGTTATGTAATTTTAAAAAAACTCAAAAACATTAATTTCAAAACTCATCATACACTATATTAAAATTGTGGATCATCACAAGTTGTCAAATATCATAGATATTTAAAAACCAATATGTACAGTACATGTATATTGTTATAAAAATACATATTACAGGTTTTTCTGTAATAACACAAAAGTTAGTAATTATCTAAAAAAAAAAGTTCTAAATACAGTTAAGTATAGTCTATTGATCTGTAGTACACAGTGGAAGGGGTTAAACAGTGTACACCAATGAGTACAGGAACAAGCAGTTAAGCAACCTGTAATACAATAAAAAGTAAATAAAAATAATTAAATAAAACAAGGAAAAAATAATAACGGAATATTAAAAGGTGTTTTTAAATTTATTTTTTTTTGTCTTCTGTCAACCCTACGCTATAACATCTCCCATGAAATTTTTTGACGTTCCTATGTTTAGCAGTATGAAGTAGTTTTTATCTCTCCTTGCCTTTTGAGCCACAATTGTGTTGTATTCACTTGTTTCATGTTTAAGTGAACGAAATTTATCTAGAAGTATAGAAGTCATATGTATAAAGATTATTCTAAAAAAATATTTTGCCAGCGTTATTTTCCCTCTTTGTTTTTAATGTTTGAAATAGAAGTTACATTTTGTTTGAAAAAAAAATTCTACATTATGCTAGTTTTTACATGTTAATTTTTTATATTACAAAGATGAGATTTTTGTTTGTAATATTATATCATGTTATGTTTTTTTGTAACGTAAAGTTACTTTATGTCAACAGCAAAAATCAAATTGAGAGGAAAATATTCTATTGTCATTGATATTGCATTTTGTTTTGAAATCCCAATGTTTATTTTCATAATAAAATACTTTCATATAAGCAGAAAAGAATATATGCTTGTCAATATTCTGCATTTTTGTTGTTTTCCTCCATGGGCCTATTTAATTTACCTGCTTGTCAAAATTAATTTATATTTTGAAAATGGGTGCATGCAATAATTATTTTTGATTGTACATGTAATATTAATAATTATTATTATGTATTATTAATTATTCTGATTACCCTTTAAAGTGTATACAGTATATCTATTACTGTAATGCATTCAAGACCTGATAATTCATTGCACAATATAGTACGACTCGGCCAAAATAATGTGTGATGTTATCCAAGGCAGAGATGTTATCCAAGGCAGAAAACGATGGCCAGATGCACTCTTATAATAAATATATTACATTCACCGATCCAGGGGGATCAGAGCTGAAAGCAAGCATAAACTAAGTTTCACGTTTTATGCATGATTTTATGTATCTTATTGAAGTTACTATTATTAGCTATATTATTTGATGCGACATGAAACAAAAAGTAAAAAAAAAAAAGGAAATTAAAGTACCAATACTGTAAAGTAGGTAAAGTGAGTGTGTCAGAGCAACATTATTTTCCTAGGGTTTTTGTTTGTTTATGACATACCGTAAATCCTCGAATTGAAGCCTTGACGTCATCTTTGGTGGCTAATCGGTCTATAACAAAACAGGAATCTAACCACACTTTATCTTTATCATGGAATAAACACCCGGCCTGTGGTTCTGTGACAGCTAATTATAATATTAGGTACCGTACCAAACCTTACCTATTGAGACACTTATATTCAACTTGTTTGTACAGTAGTAGTAGTAGGCCTATCATTTGTAGTGTTAACTAACTTTGTCTTACGTATTATCGTAGTAGAGAAAAAATTACAACAAGCAATATAAATCGGTGGTATTTACAAACACCGAACGGTCAAACTCAGGTCATGCTTAATACATCAGTTAGTATTCACAGGGAACAGTGAAGCTGGTATTCATACATCTCACTAAACCAGGGTGACCACTCGCAATTTTTCATATACCCAAGGTCTGCGACGAAATTACCCAAGATTCAACAACAAAAATTGCCCAAAATTAAGTTTCCAGAAAATCCATTAAAAACGGGGTTTTCATATGTATAGTTTCCCTTTTGCTTTTATAAACTCTATTTTATTGTAATTGTCTGTGTTAATAATTAAAATTAATATTCATGAGGAGATAGGAACGATAGATAATTACGCCCCTCAGTCGGCCAGTAGCGTTATCAGTAGATCAGTGACGAAATTTTATTATGTGTGCATTAATTATAGTTAAGATCAATAGCAACGCAAATTACAATAAACAATTCTGAACTCATGTTTTTAGCAATTAAAAGTCAATTAACAATATTATGTGCACTTCGTTGACTTCTGTTTACTTAAATTGACTGAAATATACATTGCTACTTCTTTATTCTTCTTCTATGACAAAAAAAAAATATTTTTTAAAAATAAAATACCCAAGGATCTGAACAGATTGAATACCCAAGAACCCAAGACCTTAAATAGCGCCCTCTATAATTCTGCCCTAAACCAGAGTATGTGGAAAAAATAATGCAGCAGATCTGCTTGGATCTGCCTTTGTGATCAGCGATGTACTGACTGTATGCAGCTTTAGGCCTAGGCGGAGAAAAATAAATCCACTGCAAATCAAATTAAGTAGCAAATTTACATTATTATTTAACATTATCACGCATAATTATTAAATATTGGATTTTCGTTGTTCTCTGCATATTTTCCATGTAAAACGATGCCTCGCATAAATGTTGTTATGCCTCTCACTTTTGGGAATGGTAAAACGATGCCTCGCATGAATCGTTGTTTTGCCTCGCTGCCTTGCATGCCTCGCACTTTAATACTACTCCTGTGTAGGCATAGCCTAGCATAGTGCAGTACTGTATATAGAGAATACGGAATACTACTCTACTGCCTGGCGTGACCTAGGCCCCTAGTTAAGTCATACAAACTATAATAATTATTTCAAACATTAGACAAACATTAAACAACACTATTTTAAATAAAGTACAGTAATTTATAGTTCCATGGAACTATAAAGGGGAAGACAGCCTAGGCCTGGCTAGATATGTAAATGTAGTACTGTACATAGGCCAAGGCCATGGCCCAACTACTACTAATACTAAAATGCCAGTTTATTCGTCGTGAAATGTGGATGATTATACCTCAGAAACTAGCTCAAATTTGCGTGGAAAATGGCTAGGAAAAATGTGCACAGAACTTGATTTCTGCGTGACACATTGGTTATATATTCAGATTAGCTCAAAGACTAACATTCGGCGAATTCTGCTCGGAAATCGGTCCTTATTTTCCGAAAACGGCGGGCAGATTTTTTAGGCCTAATTCTTGCGTGGAGGATACACTCCCTGCACACAGTCTGAGTTACAACTACCTGGCCTAGGCGTGGCCCTGCTAGTTTAATGCTGGATCAAAAACTAGTAGAGGGTCAAATGGCCAGCCATTTTGATGGTCAAAATACGGCAGCGTTATTAATATTACTGTACATTATTAGAAAATATTGAGAAACAAGATAGCCTATTATACATATGTGCTGTTTAAATTTGTCTTTATCTGTAATTTTTATTCTTATATTACAAAAAAGTATTATATTAATGAAATAATTAATTATATTCCAATAATTGTTTAGGTCGTGGCTGTTGCTACAGAACTTTGCAATGCATTTGATTATGGGGTTTTCACAGTGATGGTTAATTGAAATATATATATTTTCAACAAAAATTATCATTGATTTGTGCCAGAATGATTAATTCCTTATAAAGATATTGTAATATCAGTATATTAATTATATATTATAATATATTATATTATATAATTATTTTTGAATGGTTTAAGAAAAGTCACTCTGAATTTTTTAACTGGTCTGTTTTTTATTGTACTTCTCTTCTTACAGGAAATGTCGACATGTTGGATATCGAAGGCTTCATTTGGTAGGTGTAGGCTAAAGAAATCTGACAGAAGGGTCATCCCATCTTGCACTGTGTGGGCAATTAGGGACAAGTTACCAGAAGCTGCGAAGACTACCCTGGGTTTTTTTATGCTATAGATGATAATGACTTTGTGTTGGAAGAATTATTTATAAATTGTTATGGAAGATACCTGATAAGTCCATCCTAATTAATGCAACATATCTTTTTTAAAGGATTCATTCTTGAAAATTCATGTGACATCTGTTATCTGTTTTTTTTTACAATCTCATCACACATGGTAAGAAAGGAGATTTTGTCAGCATAGGCTTAGAGTTTTTGCATATCTGCACCAGTCAGTTGTGTGTAACCTTCCAGGCCTAGTCTGTAATTGAAATTGTTGCTATTGATGCAGATAGGCCAGCAAAATTGATTTCAAGAACATTTTGTTAAGTACAGTATGTTCCAAATGCAATGTTTTTTGTCTTTCCCACTCATCTCATATTTTAAAATTTGAAGCTGTACAATATAAATTGGAATTGACTGCTTCAATGTTGCTTTAATCTGTGTACAGTAAAACAATGTTATATTACTATGAGAAAATACACTTGTAATAATAATAATAATAATAATATACTTTATTTAAACACGGAGACATTTGAATCACCCATGGGTGTTTTTCATCCAGGCCGTGCAAGGCCATACATAATTAGAAAAGAAAAAATTATTGAAAACAAAGTGAATTAAAGAAAACAACAAAAACAATAAATTATTTGCCATGTACAAGAATTGTGTTTCAAAATATTTATTTAGTAACACCAGTTGTCTTGAATTTACTGTATGTGCAACAGTAATCAATAACCAAGTGAAGCACCAAAAACATAGATGTTCAATATCATCATGAAAGAAGAAATCTTGGCAATGGTAAATAAAACAAGAAAACAGACATGATAAATAAAGCAGTGCAGTTAAACTTGCCGAAGACGACTTTGCCATACTCTAATAATTTCTAAGTTGATCTAATTTTACATGCCAAATTGTTGTGTTTTCCATTACCGTTTTAAGTATAAGTCAAATTTTGTTAAGATCAAATAATTCCTCAATGGCATTTTGGGTACGACATAGGCAAGTTCAACTATATATTTCAAAATACTAAACAAAAAATGGTGTAACAAAATTGAAGCTTTCTTATAAATTGCAATACCGAATTGATCAGCATGCAGAAATAGGCATAATCCAGGCATTACAAAATAGATTCATAGAATAACTTTTAACGCTGTACAAAGCCATACATTAAAATAGTTGTTCCTGTATATATTCAGCCACATTTTTATACTGTATTATCAACTTCGCACATTATATATTTCACAATTATTCCTCACAAGTTGTTTTATAATTCTGGGTCACATTGCTTCAAAAGGATTACTAGATTGAATGGGATTACTCTGTTTTAAAAGAAGAAAGTACAGTACTTATAATAGTATTTACTAATATTAAAGATATTTTGCAAGTAACAAAACTTCTAACCAGAACCCCGCAGGTGTGTACGTTCCTTTGTACGTAAAACTAGTTTAGAGGGATTTGTAGTCCAGTAAAGATTTCTAATGTTTTTACGTACACCTACACCCCCATACAGGTCCATCCATCAAATGCTGTATATTTACATACCTGCCAGTCGAATATCAAAAATAAGGATGCTATTCATTGGTGACAAAAAATTAAGATGGCAATTATATATCCTAATTCCTGTACAGTTGCTTCAAACAAAACAAGAGTTACTTAATTTCAAGTGTACTGTTTATTTACCTCACAACCAAGAAAAAATATTTAAGTTACATTTTAATTAGTAGGGCACGGTATATTGCTTGTTTTGCTGGATCTCATTGGAGTCATAACGTCAATATTTGTTCGAATGACACTTATAATCTCTGTTCAACATTTCCAGCTTGTGTGTCATTAAAGCACTTTAAGTTTTTGTTGTCATGCTAGCTCGAAGCTTGGTTTTGTTTTTTCAACAAATAGAGAAAACTCTCTCAGTCACTACTGCTATAAAATATTATCATAGTTCCCCGGGTAGAATCCCACACCGATTTTACGCCCAACTTCATGTACACGAATTTCCCCGGGTGAAGTCCCAAGGTCTGAGGATTGGTAAGTCGGCCTAGGTCGATAAATTTAACAAATGCTCAAAAAATAAAGGAATTGTCTCCGAATTCTGCCAACTTGAAACTCTTAAAATTGCTTAAAACTGACATTGGTCGCCATGAATTAAAACACAAAGGTTAAGCCCATTCTTGTAAATTACTTTGTTGTTTACTGTTGCTAAAAATAAGCAGCTCGCTAAACTGCGGCTAAAGTAAAGATAGACAACACCGCGGTCCATCCCTGAAAAGACCTGCCCAGTGGGCTGATCGGATCGTTAATTCACAGCGTGAAGACTCACGTGTTTCCACAGAGATTCGCTGCTAAATATAACTCGTTACATCATGCAGGACTGATTTCTTCGCCCGAAAATTGTTTTGATAGGCTATTGAATCGAAGGTGAAAACCACCTTGCAAAACGATCGTCATTTCCGTCTGTTCATATACTAGGCCTAGGAAATCCCGGGGTATAATTCCACCCCCCCCCCCGAAATCGGAACAGTTTCACGTTTATGGGGATGGGATAATACCCGGGGAACCACAGACTAATATTCCCTTCATCACACTGGCAAGTAGTGGATACTTCTTGCAATTAATTTTTTTTTTTATTCTAAAAATAGGGACGTCCCTATTTTTTGGTGTTTTTGATATCGGAAATCAGGACGTCATTTTCGGGTATCCAAAGCTCTCATGTCCTAAAAAGCTCCCACCTTAACCCAAACCATTGTAGGGCTGGGGTGGTGTTGGGTTACGCCACAAAATGTCCATTTTTATTTGTTCACAATTTGGCAGATTTGCCACTGTTTTGAACTTGACTGGTCAAACCACAGAACCAAAGTTGGTGGTTTTAGAAGTCAAACTTATCCATTTATCATCTACTAAAATAGTCTTCATTGTTTGACATACCTCCATGGTTTGACAATAACAAGTTTTCTTTCGTTCTTCAAAATCTGCTTAGTGACACGCAATTAACTACAACCGCAGCTGCTCTGCATACTGCATGTCACGCATGCGCTGTATGGTGGTAGATAAAACGTGCCTCGGTCAATGATTTATTTTCGAGTTGTTGGTTAACTACACCAACAAGGTATGCATTATGGAGCTCGCTTACCCTCTCGCGATGAAAAACATTACCCTCTCGCGATGAAAAACAAAATGTCGGCAAAGTTTTTCCGACGCATGCGCATATCGAAATTTTCTCCAGATGAGTAAAAAACAAAAACTAAGTGTGTGGCATTTCAGTAATGTATCTTCAGAAAAATATCACTAGATAAATAATTTTAATTCAATTCTGTTGAAATATTTCGGCCTCAATAACTTGCTGCAGAGCATCGCCACCTTCTGCTACCATGGCTTGGACATTTCATCATGTCTACATAGATGGAATTGTTTGCATCAAATCCATTCGAGCCTGTTATTCGCTCCTATTAAGGAATAAAATATAGTTACAATAATGCAAAACCAGGCTTGTTAAAAATCAATAATAATAATCTCCATTATCAATCACATACCATACTGAGATACTGTATGTACTCATGTAAAAAGACATTCATCAATTGACAGTATTTTCAGTTAAACAGAACTATTTTTTTAATTACTTGAAGCCTTCCTGTCTGCTAGTTTGTGATGTATTATTGTTGGTTCTTAATAAAACTACAATGCTGATATTTTTTCAACATGCCAATATATTTGCTTCATGTACTCTGGCTGAACAGTGATGAGATATTAACTTTATTTTTTATTGCTCACCTTAAATTGTGTGCTTCCATTACAACCAGAGTGTTTCTTGCCAAGGTCTTGCTGGGTGCTTGTATGCTTTTGTACCACCTCCTTTCGTAGATGCCAATGTTGGGTCGTTGTACTCACGGCAAATGTGGTATTTTTGTGTCATCATGGCGATTCACAAATACCTGTGACCAGAGTGTCATGTTTAGGCCTATCACCTATTTTGTCGTACAAAAAACATATGTAAATTTTATTCGAATTCCACATTTCCAACAGCTGAAAGTTAAAAAAGATCAAAGTTTTCGATGAAGTTACTAGTTAGGTTTGGAGTAACATCATGTTATTATTTAATGGGGCGTTTTTGCTGTGTAGCCTAGGCTTCTAGGCCTATATTAACAATAATCTTATTCTTACAGGAATTGGTGTTGGCTCTGATGCATGATGTACTGTAGTGTTATAGCACATCACCATTCAGACAGACAGTGCAGTTTTTAGACATTTAGGCCTTGGCCTAGACAGTTTTTCATAGGACCAGGCATAGCCTAGGCCTATAGTATTATTATAGGTCTAGGGGCCTAGGCTTATGAAAAAAAAAATGCACTGGCAAAACGATATTTTCTAGTAGGCCTTTGCCCAGCCTTTTTAGGACCTAAGTCCGGCCTAGGCTTGTCCGGCCATGGTCAGACTAGCTAGGCCTTAACTTAAGGACACGCACAGGCTAGGATAGTAGTAGAAACCTACTAACTTCACCGTCAGCTGGATAATAATAGACTGCGTGCGAACTCACCATGCTGCGGACTGGAGTGGTGTCCTGGACTGGAGTGCTGCTACTGCTGCTGGGTAGACACTGACTGTTCATCCTAGGCATAGGTGTAGGTCCTCCTAGGCCTAATTATAAACAAGTCATCGGACTGATATACGTTTATTAATTCAATTGAATTATTCCTCCATGATTGAATTGATGTCGACTACACCCTCTCTCTGATACTGCGTACGTAAACGATCACAAAAACTCACGATTTCACATTATGGTCTAATACCCCTTTTACACTCTGCCAAAGGCAGAATCGACCGGGTTACTTCCAGAGTAATCCCGGGTGCATTTTCCATTTACATCGAACACAAAAGTCAGGGTTGATTCCGAGTTGCTCCCATTTTACACTGGCAACGAACTTTGCGATGGTGATCATCACTTCGCTCAAGTTCCTAGTCATCACAAAGCCACAATTAAACCCTTTTTACACTGCCAAAGGCAGAATCGACCTGGGTTTTTTCCGGAGTAATACCAAGTGCATTTCCCATTTACGTCGAACGAAAAAGTCCTGGTTGATCCTGAGTTGCTGCCATTTTACACTGGCAACGAACTCGGGTTCAAATACCGCCCTCAGTTTTTGTTGCGATGGTGATCATCACTTCGCTCGAGTTCCTCGTCCTCCCGAAGCCGATTGCAGATTGTTTTTAAATTATGCGAACTAAATCAGCAGTTTTGATATCAAGTCTATACCGAAGGGTTTAATTTGACAAGTGTCTAGGCCTAGCCCATTGTAGGCAATGTTTAGGCCTACCTGACCACAGCTGCGGTAGACGCCAGGTAAGGCCTAATTCCGGAATAAAATTTGGTGCTATTTGCACCTGGGTTGTTCTACGCTGAATGTGTCCCGCACATCCCTCCCAGAATGTTTGGCAACCCGAGTAGGACTTTTTGACGTGGTTTACACTAACCACAACTCGGGAGATTTTAACCCGGGTATTGAAAAATCCCAGGTTACGTCCGGAATTTTGCTTGCAGTGTAAAAGGGGTATAGAATAGTCGGGGCGATTCCTCGATCAGCAGGGCTCGCCTTGCTACCAAGCTACTGAAAAAAGTGATTTTAATGTCTCATCATATCATGTTTTGTTTCTGTAATTATTGTTACATCTCAACATTTTGTATTTTTAAAGTATTTTTCCCGAACTCAAGAAAGGTTAAATAAGCAATATATGGCCACTTGTCTCATCCCCGCACCACCACCCCCCACCCCTTTATTATTCTAATAACTTATATAAAACTATGTCCACTTTTTTACTTACTCCATTCCTAACATTGGTTTCCCATCGCAGGTTCATTGCACGTAAATCGAACATCTTAATGTCACCATTATCGTAACCAGCTGCAACACATCGGTCCGACTGGTTGTGGGCATGGCCTATAAAGAAAGAGCAACTTGAATATATATATAAGATGTGTATAAGAGACAGCTGTAGAACACTTCATTTATTTTCGGGGGTTCCAGATGGAAAACCTTTTTAAAATAAAATATGTCTATACAGGATATTGTATTGTTGCCATTTTGCACAAGAAATCATTACATTTCCAGAGAAGATATTTCTCCTACAAGCTCTAAGGTTTGGCAATTCACGCAGAAATACAGATTATTTCAAGGTTTCTTTATTGCAGTCTCTCCAGACTTCCATATCACTGATAAATAGAATGTAAACTGATCACTGTGAGTATGACAGATTATTATGGCCTGTAATTAAATAAGTATGTCTAAAACAATAAATGAAAATATAAAAATGAGATGGAAGGAATTGTATTGGAAGCAAAGCTTTTTACACGTAAACGCTATTAAATAATAAGATGATCAATTTTTTTTTTTTTTAAACTTAATCGTCGGACACCATCCCAGTATTTCTGAGTCGAGGTTTCAATGCCTGAATAAAGATTGCTAGAACAAGTGAAATGTTTTACTGGAATTAATTTAATCTTCTAGTCATCTAAAGGTAAAACTATCCCCCACGATGCCCCGGACACCATCCCATATTTCTAAGTCTAGGTTTCGGGGCCGGGAGATTATTATTTATGTGGTGAATCAAAGCATGATATATAGCTTTTGATACTTAGCTACAGTAGAAAAGGGACTGCTTTTGTCCCCAGGAAAATGGCATGCATGACTAACCAAGGGTACAGCAAACTATAATTAAGACAGCTTAGGGTGGGTCTACTGTACTACATTTAGATGAGGTTGACTGGTTTGTTTGTTGCAAGTCAGGTCATTTAATTTTGTAAAAAAAAAAAGTTGCATCGGTAAAATTTGGTTCACAAATGATATTGAGTTGTAAATTATGCCGGACCACTTCCGACGTCCTTGTACAAGATATATATATATTGCTGCTATGGAGGTGAAAATGTATATATCAGTAAGATGACACATCAAATTTATCAGTTACAGCAGTTAATTGAAGCATTGTGAAAGTCATGTAGCTGTTAAATGAGTGCTACAATGGTGCTATCCCAGCGGATCACCTCTTGTTATTGTCAGTGATCATCATCTTTTTGGTGATCCGCTTCTCGAGCGGATCACCTCTTGTTATTGTCAGGATCATCATCATCTTTTTTTTTCTTATCCTTCTTTCTTTCTCCCCTTTTTTGTTCACAAGATATCTCGATAAATGCCACGACTTACGCTCAGTCGCATTTCACGAACATTTGGATTGGTCTGGAATAGTCACAATAAGCTTTTCAATGCGCTCAGTCATGCGTGACGTCATCTACGCGCAATTTTGCGTTTTTACATTATCGATCATATCAGCATAACCAATTGCCATTTTGAAATCGTAGTGAGTATAAACTTCAGGTCAATGTTGAATGTAATGTACCGTAGTCGCGCGAATAAGCGCTTGGGCGCTTAAAATATTTTTTGCACTTTCTGAGAGGCGCTTATTCAAACGGGGCGCTTATGAAAACAGAGTGGAAATTGAGGGGGCGCTTATGGAAATAGATGAAAATCGAGGGGTCCTTATGGAAAATTTTTAAATTCAAGAGTCACTTTTTGAATGAAAAAAGATTATATAAGGACATCACAAATGGTGGTTAGAAAAGATAATCTTCCAGAGAAAATGGCTCATTACAAGAATGCGTGAATATTTACATAACAGCAAAATAGCAGATGCTAGTGGTTAGCTTGTTGGTCATCGGCCGATTGAGATTAGCAGGATGGCAGGATCATTATATTTTTCTTGAAAACTAGATGAGAATGTGCTAAAGGTTGGAAAAAGAAAAAGGAGTAGGACTAGGCATAGACAAATATGTGAAAAGAGTAAAGTTGGAAATATACTGTCTGTCCAGGGATCGGAGCTCTCATCTGTCCAAGAGAAAGATCCTCATTTTGATATTGACTGAAGAAGAATGTTTTTCCACTCTACAGCTCAAATCATGCCAACAACCACAGTCCCAGGATTGATTGGATTATTCACTTGCTAAAAAGTAACAGGCGCGCGTGGGGGGGGGGACTCCCCTCACCTGGCGGTTTTTACCAGGCTGACCAAGCCATACCGGGCTGGGTAATAAGAGAAAAGAAAGAGGGGAGAGGGAGGGAAAGAGAAAGAAGAGGAAAAGAAAAGGAAAGAAAAAGAGAAGAGAAAATTAAAGACAAGAATAAAAAGGAAGATATCATAATGACCAGACTCACAACACCCTGCAACCCCTTCTCCACTTTAAAAACTGTCATAACTCTTTTGATCTATGCTGCCCGATGGCGTAACCACTGGGGGACAAGGGGAAAATATCTACAGTATTTTTGGAAAATCTTCCCCACTTCTTTATAAATGCCCTTTTCATTGCCTGAAAGTGCCTAAAAACCTCAAATTTCCCCACATTTCTTTTTGTCATGGGCCAATTTCCTCTACAAAAAGCACATTTTAGGGAGTTTTGACCAACTCCAACAAAATTAGAATTAAAAACACCGGGGGACAAGGGGAAAATATCCATCTTTGGAAAATCTTTCCCCACCCCTTGACAAATGCATCCTCTGAAAGTGCCTAAAATTCTCAAATTCTTTGTGTGCATTTCTTGTTACGGTAGGCCAATTTCCTCTATAAATTGCACATTTTATTGAGTTTTCATCAATTCCGACGAAATTAGAATTAAAAACACAAAAATATTATGTGCGTTTCGGGCGCATTTTTTAGGGCTTTTTTTAGGTTTATTCTTTTTAGTTATTTAAACACATAATAATCCCAAACTCAAGAAAGACAAATATAAGATAGATCGTTTTAACCAAAAAGAAGGGCCTCAATGTGTATTGATGGTGAAAGAATATGTTTGTAATAAATAAAACCATGATGAAAATGCTTATATTTAGTTTCAAACACACGTGTGTGGCCTATATTATAAATAAGATAAGCTCTATGTCGTACTGTTTTCTATATGGGGAGTGGGTAAATTAGTAACCAGGAAAATAAATACCCACTCTGACCAAAGACCCCTGATACGCGCCTGGTGTTAGCGCCAATGTGTGCCCTTGTGCGGACAGGGGATGTGCCCCCCTCTGAAGCTGGAAACCTTGTTTTTGCAAAATAAATTGATGCAATTTGCTATTATAGGCCAAATCAATAAATTCCTCATCAACCGATATAACCTTAAACATTCTTGGAATTGACATAATATTACTGATTTCATACACACCCTTCAGTGTGAAATGTGGCTCTCTTTGCAAGCACATCTAACATCTAAGGAAAGAAGAGCTTAGATTAGTACCAGATAAAATAATTTTGTTATCAACATTAATACATTATGCTAATTTTCATCTTTGTAAGCGCATAAGACAGTGCAAGTTATTTCTGTGACAGTTTTTGAAGTGGGTAAAGCTCCATTTTATCCCATACAGTCAAAATATTGGGGGGATGATACAATGGACCATCTCCCCCCCCCCTTGTCAAATATTGGGGGGGGATATATCTCCCATTCCCTCGGGGACCTACGCCTATGTAAGTGCGCATCAAACATAGGGATCTTTGCACGGATTTGTGCTGATATACAGCGAAAATATGCTAAAATCAGGCCTATTTTTAATCAGTTATAGCTCCTTAAGATGAAAGGTGACCCCAAATTTTTTACGGTTTATAGACTAAATGAACATTTATCTTGTAATAGTCTTCTTCCTCTTTGTCAATCTGCTTATCGTAAATCTCATAGTGTTGAAACAGCTTTATTGGTCATTACATTTAAAATACAAACAAAAATAATACAAAACGATCGGTGAGAAGAGAAATACATAGCTAACTAGATTACTAGAACAACAAAAATAATAATAAAAATCAATAGTAACAACAAAAATAATGAAATCAATATAATAAACAAGGAGTAACCATGAAATATGAAATCAAAGGGGATTTTGGGATACCATTTCGGCATTTACCATCAGTTTTATTGGTTTTGGTGTTAACATTACAAACTACAAATTAATAATTAGTTGAGAAAAAAATTAAAAATAAATAAAAAAATAAGGTAAATAAAGTAGGAACATACATGTGTGTTTCAAAGGAAACATGTTGTTTGATCCATTATAGAGGGGGGTACATGGTTACTTCATTGTATTGTATACATATTTTTTCTAAGTGTCCAAGCGGCAGTGAGGTATTTTTTACAGTAATGATCAAAAATTTTGTCTAAATAATCAATATTAATCTCTGTTAAACTGTCTAAAAACAAATGATGTTTATATTCCATAGAGCCTTTTTCAAAGTCTTCCCAAATATGTTGGAGATCCCAGTAAATCAAATCATTTTTTAATTCTTCAAATAGGTTATCTCTGATTGTTTGAAGTCCATTACATTCGAATATAAAGTGGTCAACTGTTTCTATTTTATTGTCATTGCATATTTTGCATATGCCAGTATTTTCATGTGACCATGATTGTTTTCTACCTTCCAGTTCCAATGAATTAGACCGTGCATTCAATTTTAGATTTACACCAGTAAAATTAGTTTGATCAAGTAAATAATGTTCGAAGTCCGGTACTCCTTTGTATTTTATATATCCTTTAAGGGATATGACTTTGATTTTGCCCTTTCATACCATTCTTTAGCGTCATTGTTTTTGTTCTTAATTTTAAATAGCCTTAACCAGTTACGATTCTCAGGTTCTGTACTATAAACATCCAATAGATTATATTTTTGTAATATACTTTTGATCGTATATGGCCATTTCCATTTCATAGTATCTTGTACTTGTAAGATGGCTTTCAACAATAGTTTCGGCCATCTATCCTCATTCATGCATTTTAATCTATTAAAATACAATAACCTAAAGTTGTTCTGAATGGACTGAATAGATTGCCAACCTAGGTTGCCATATAAGGCTTCTTTTACCACATTTCGGGGGCTTTTAAGAAGTATTCTGGCCATCTGATATTGTAAATTTTCTAATTTTTCCATATGGGTTTTACTGTTGCAAAGCCACACCAAACACGCATAATTTATAGTTGGCAATCCGATAGCATTCCATAATAATTTTCCATAGAAAATCCTATTGAAGTTATCTTGTTCATTAATGATAGATTTAATATACGCAATGATTCTATTTCTTTTTTTAAATACTTCGTCAAGGTGGTGCGTCAATGAACTAGAGATAGTTACTCCTAAATATTTATAGCAATTTGTTTCTGAAATATAGTCATTTCCAAGTTTCCATTTTTTAAGTTGGTTTACTCTTTGTCCTGTGATAAGGACATTTGATTTATCAATGTTAAAACACAACTTAAATTTGTCGGAGAAATCACTTGCTGCTCTGAGTAACTTTTTCAAATCATTCTCGTTTTCACCAACAAGTACCACATCGTCAGCCCAAAAGGGGCTACCAATTTTCATGTCATAAATGCATACGCCAAGATTTCTCTCTATAATGATTTTGTTCAATTCGTTTATAAAAATTGAAAAAAGAACTGGTGATAGAGAGCAACCTTTCTTAACACCTTCATTAACAGTGAATAGTTCAGATTCAAGGTCATTGAATGATACCTTACACTTTACATCAGTATATAGGCCTTTGATAATATTTAACAAGTTACCCTTAATACCAATATGTTTGATTGAGTATATAAGTCCATCTCTCCAGACTGTCAAAAGCTTTTTTGAAGTCTAAGAAGGCCAGATGGGTTTTTTTTGCCTTCTGCTTGACAGGTAGCTATTATACCTTTCAACACAAATATGTGATCATAGCAACGTCTATTCTTTCTAAAACCACCTTGCACCTCTGTTAAAAGATCATAGTCTTCAATAAATTTTGACACAGTCTTGGAGATGATTCTATTATAAACCTTAGACACGCATGAATTTAATGTGATCCCTCTATAATTGTTCAGGTCTCCTTGATCACCTTTCTTGAAAATTGGTATTATTGTTCCTACATTCCATTCTTCAGGTATTTTTTCCAAGTCGAAAAATCTTTTAAATAGATTATACATTGATATTATCATAATATCCCCTCCATTTTTAATAATCTCATTCGTTATTGAATCAATACCTGGACTTTTATTGTTTTTACACTGGGATACAGCGTCTAATACAATGTCATAAGTTAGAGATAACTTGTCTAAGGTATGTTTATCATTATCAAAGTGGAGCACATTTGTTAAATTATCATGCAGTGTGTTGTTTTGTTAATCTTATCATTAATGTTCCCTATGTTACTGAAATGTGATTTAAGTGAAGATCGGTTTCTGGGTCTGATGAAGTTATATTTGAGCCCGGAATAAAAATAGATTTTACGTTATTTTTATGTTTAATTCCCTTTAGTTCGGTCCAGAAATCACATAATTGGGGTCCTTTTTCTCCTTTTTCTATTAAAGAGGAACATCTCTGCACTCTCTTTTGCATTATTTTATTTCTAATCAAAGTTTTACAATCATTTCGTTTCTTTTGATAATCCTTCCAAAGCGAATTGCATAATCCTCGTAAAGTTTGAATTTGGTTTGCCTTTAGATTTTGAGTAACGACGGTGTTCTTTACAAGGAAAAGGTGTCGTTCTTATGCTCCTCGACTATTCATCTGCCTTTGACACTGTTGACCATGTGATGCTAATACTTACAGAATTTGGGGTGTCTGACAAAGCCCATAAACTTCTCACTAATTATCTTCAATGTCGCCATTTCTCTGTTAAGGTTGGTATGCATTCTCTGATAAAATTCCCCTTAAACATGGTGTTCCTCAAGGTAGCGTTCTTGGCCCTCTTCTTTTTATTTGTTATACATCCAGTCTTTCTAAGTTGTTAAATTCTTTAGGTCTCAATTATCATTTCTTTGCCGATGATATCCTTCTCTGGAAAGAAGTCGATCTTGACAATCCCGCTGACATTGCTTCTACTATTTCCTTATTTGAATCATGTTTCTCATCTATTACAAATTGGTCTTCAATGATGAAACTTAAATTAAACCCTAGTAAAACTTTCTTGTTATTTCTTCCAAATATCGTACTCGCCCTGTTCCTGAAATTAACATAAATTATAATGGTATTAACATATTTCCTTCTTTGGTTCGGAACTTAGGGGTCATATTTGACAAATATCTTGACTTCAGCAACCATATATCATCTGTATGCCGATCGGGTTACTCTCATCTTCACTGTATCCATTCCATTAGACCTTACATTTCATCTTCTGCTGCTGCTTCTCTTGTTCATGCTTTTATTTCATCCAAACTTGACTTTTGCAATGCATTGCTCAATGGTTTACCTGCTATTAGCATTACATGGCCGGCGGAAGCGGGGGGGCCGGGGGCCCGCCCCCCCCCCCACTTTTTGGCGAAAAATATATAATGTCTGGAGATTTTTGTATGATCGGAAATGCAAAAGAAGAAGAAGGGAAGAAAGAGGAGAAGGATGGGAAAGAGAATGTTTATCCAGTATCCAACCGAGTTACATTTTCTCGCAATTCACATTTGCGGATCTGGGGGAGGGGGTCCTGGGTCCTGACCCCTTCATTGGGCAACAACAAAAGGGGAAAAAAAAGAATTCTAAAACTATCTTTTCAGGACCCGTGAGCTGATTTTTTTTTTTTTTTTTTTTTTTTGCTATTAGAAAATTAGAATTTTGAAGAACATAAAATTATAATGATATAATGAACAGATATCACAATACCCTGGCCTGCAAAGATGTGTATAAGAGACAGGTCTAATACAATGTCATAAGTTAGAGATAACTTGTCTAAGGTAGGTTTATCATTTGTTAATTTGTTTGTTTGTTTGTTTTTGTTAATCTTATCATTAATGTTCCCTATGTTACTGATATGTGATTTAAGTGAAGATCTAACTGTTTCTGGATCCGATGAAGTTATTGAGCCCGGAATAAAAATAGATTTTACGTAATTTTTATGTTTAATTCCCTAATACATACGTAACACTCAATAAATGTATGTTATAAAACGAACGATTGCTACCAGGCTAGACCTAGCCTACAATACTGTAGGCTAGGCCTACGAACGAAACCATGTGTTTAGTGTTTTTATTCATCACTTTACGATGTAATACTTAAGTGTTCTGAAAATAAAACCATGTGTCTAGTGTAATTCATCACTTTTATCTTTCATTTAACTAAAGAACATGGAAATATTGATTGTCTACGACAAAGGTATAACTTCCCGGGAAAGTGCCTGAAAACCTCAAATTTTAAATCGCATATTTTGTTGAGGTAGGCCAATTTCCTCTAAAAATTGCACATTTTAGGGAGTTTTGATCAATTCCGACAAAATTAGAATTAAAAAAACAAAAATTTTTCGCGCGTTTCGCGCGCATTTTTTAATGTTACAGCTTGTGCTTGCTCTCCTTTGCATTCTAAGTTGTAACACATAGTCCCAAACTCAAAAAAGAAAATTTAAGATAGATCGTTTTACCTAAAGAGGGGCCTCAGTGTGTAATGATGTTGAAAGAATATGTTTGTAATAAATAAAGCTAGCCATAAGGAAAATGCTTATATTCAGTTTAAAAAAACGAATGTGGCCATATATAACATAAGACCATTTCTTGTTGAGGTAGGCCAATTTCCTCTAAAAAAAAATTTCGCGCGCTTCGCGCATTTTTAAATCTTCAAGCTTGTGCTTGCTCTCTTTAGCCTTCGAAGTTATAACACATATTCCCAAACTCAAGAAAGAAAATTTAAGATAGATCGTTTTACCTAAAAGAAGGGCCTCAATGTGTAATGATGTTGAAAGAATATGTTTGTTATAAATAAAGCCATATGGAAAATGCTTATTCAGTTAAAAAAATATATAACATAAGAGCATTTCTTGTTGAGGTAGGCCAATTGCATATTAGGGATTTTTGATCAATTCCGACGAAATTAGAATTAAAAACACAAAAAAATTTTCGCGCGCTTCACGCGCATTTGTTAGGGTTAAACCTTGTGCTTGCCCTCCTTTACCTTCTAAGTTATTTAAAAACCTAATAGTCCCAAACTTGAGAAAGAAAATTTAAGATAGATCATTTTACCTAAAAGAAGGGCCTCAATGTGTAATGATGGTGAAAGAATAGGCCTATGATTGTAATAAATAAAACCACGATGAAAATGCT